>NC_053496.1:157787301-157990547 GCF_905171775.1 Rana temporaria | reverse complement strand
CGAGTTTTCGAGCTTGAGTTTTCGAGCTTGAGTTTTCGAGCTTGAGTTTTCGAGCTTGAGTTTTTGAGTTTTCGAGTTTGAGTTTTCGAGTTTGAGTTTTCGAGTTTGAGTTTTCGAGTTTGAGTTTTCGAGTTTTCGAGTTTGAGTTTTCGAGTTTGAGTTTTCGAGTTTGAGTTTTCGAGTTTGAGTATTCGAGTTTGAGTATTCGAGTTTGAGTTTTCGAGTTTGAGTATCCGAGTTTGAGTATTCGAGTTTGAGTTTTCGAGTTTGAGTTTTTGAGTTTTCGAGTTTGAGTTTTCGAGTTTTCGAGTTTGAGTTGTTTGAGTTTGAGAGTTTGAGTTTGAGTGAGTTTGAGAGTTTGAGTTTTCGAGTTTGAGTTTTCGAGTTTGAGTGAGTTTGAGTTTTCGAGTTTTCGAGTTTGAGTTTTCGAGTTTGAGTTTTCGAGTTTGAGTTTTCGAGTTTTCGAGTTTTCGAGTTTTCGAGTTTTCGAGTTTGAGTTTTCGAGTTTGAGTTTTCGAGTATTCGAGTTTGAGTATTCGAGTTTGAGTTTTCGAGTTTGAGTTTACGAGTTTGAGTTTTCGATTTTGAGTTTTCGAGTTTTCGAGTTTGAGTTTTCGAGTTTGAGTTTTCGAGTTTGAGTGAGTTTGAGTTTTCGAGTTTGAGTTTTTGAGTTTTCGAGTTTGAGTTTTCGAGTTTGAGTTTTCGAGTTTTCGAGTTTTCGTTTTCGAGTTTGAGTTTTTGAGTTTTCGAGTTTTCGAGTTTGAGTATTCGAGTTTGAGTTTTCGAGTTTGAGTTTTCGAGTTTGAGTTTTCGAGTTTGAGTTTTCGAGTTTGAGTTTTTGAGTTTGAGTTTTCGAGTTTGAGTTTTTGAGTTTTCGAGTTTGAGTTTGAGTTTTCTAGTTTTCGAGTTTTCGAGTTTTCGAGTTTGAGTTTTCGAGTTTGAGTTTTCGAGTATTCAAGTTTGAGTATTCGAGTTTGAGTTTTCGAGTTTGAGTTTACGAGTTTGAGTTTTCGATTTTGAGTTTTCGAGTTTTCGAGTTTGAGTTTTCGAGTTTTTGAGTTTGAGTTTTTGAGTTTGAGTTTTTGAGTTGGAGTTTTTGAGTGAGTTTTCGAGTTTGAGTTTTCGAGTTTGAGTTTGAGTTTGAGTTTTCGAGTTTGAGTTTTCGAGTGTTTGAGTTTGAGTGTTTGAGTGAGTTTTCGAGTTTGAGTTTTCGAGTTTGAGTTTGAGTGAGTTTTCGAGTTTGAGTTTTCGAGTTTGAGTTTTTGAGTTTGAGTTTTCGAGTTTGAGTTTTCGAGTTTGAGCTTGAGTTTTATTTATCGAGTTTGAGTTTTTGAGTTTTCGAGTTTTCGAGTTTGAGTTTGAGTTTGATTTTTTGAGTGAGTTTTCGAGTTTGAGTTTTATTTATCGAGTTTGAGTTTTTGAGTTTTCGAGTTTTCGAGTTTGAGTTTGAGTTTGAGTTTTCGAGTTTGAGTTTTCGAGTTTGAGTTTTCGAGTTTGAGTTTTCGAGTTTGAGTTTTCGAGTTTGAGTTTTCGAGTTTGAGTTTTCGAGTTTGAGTTTTCGAGTTTTCGAGCTTGAGTTTTCGAGCTTGAGTTTTCGAGTTTTCGAGTTTGAGTTTTCGAGTTTGAGTTTTCGAGTTTGAGTTTTCGAGTTTGAGTGAGTTTTCGAGTTTGAGTGAGTTTTCGAGTTTGAGTGAGTTTTCGAGTTTGAGTTTTCAAAACTTTGAGTTTTCGAGTTTGAGTTTGAGTGAGTGAGTTTGAGTTTGAGTGAGTTTTCGAGTTTGAGTTTGAGTGAGTTTGGAATCTTCGAGCTTGAGTTTTCGAGTTTGAGTTTTCGAGTTTGAGTTTTCGAGTTTGAGTTTTCGAGTTTGAGTTTTCGAGTTTGAGTTTGAGTGAGTTTTCGAGTTTGAGTTTTCGAGTTTGAGTTTTCGAGTTTGAGTGTTTGAGTTTGAGTGTTTGAGTTTTTAGTGTTTGAGTGAGTTTTCGAGTTTGAGTTTTCGAGCTTGAGTTTTCGAGTTTGAGTTTGAGTTTTTGAGTTTTTGAGTTTTTGAGTTTGAGTTTTTGAGTTTTTGAGTTTGAGTTTGATTTATCGAGTTTGAGTTTTTGAGTTTTCGTGTTTTTGAGTTTGAGTTTTCGAGTTTGAGTTTTATTTATCGAGTTTGAGTTTTTGAGTTTGAGTTTTCGAGTTTTCGAGTTTGAGTTTGAGTTTGATTTTTCGAGGTTTCGAGTTTTCGAGTTTGAGTTTTCGAGTTTGAGTTTTCGAGTTTGAGTTTTCGAGCTTGAGTTTTCGAGCTTGAGTTTTCGAGCTTGAGTTTTTGAGTTTTCGAGTTTTCGAGCATGAGTTTTCGAGCTTGAGTTTTCGAGCTTGAGTTTTTGAGTTTTCGAGTTTGAGTTTTCGAGTTTGAGTTTTCGAGTTTGAGTGAGTTTTCGAGTTTGAGTTTTCGAGTTTGAGTGTTTGAGTTTGAGTGTTTGAGTTTTTAGTGTTTGAGTGAGTTTTCGAGTTTGAGTTTTCGAGCTTGAGTTTTTGAGTTTTTGAGTTTGAGTTTTCGAGTTTGAGTTTTCGAGTTTTCGAGTTTGAGTTTTCGAGTTTGAGTTTTCGAGTTTGAGTTTTCGAGTATTCGAGTTTTCGAGTTTGAGTTTTCGAGCTTGAGTTTTCGAGTTTGAGCTCGAAAACTCAAACTCGAAAACTCACTCAAACACTAAAAACTCAAACACTCAAACTCAAACACTCAAACTCGAAAACTCAAACTCGAAAACTCACTCAAACTCGAAAACTCAAACTCGAAAACTCAAACTCGAAAACTCAAACTCGAAAACTCAAAAACTCATGCTCGAAAACTCGAAAACTCAAAAACTCAAACTCGAAAACTCAAACTCGAAAACTCAAACTCGAAAACTCAAGCTCGAAGATTCGAAGATTCGAAAACTCAAACTCGAAAACTCACTCAAACTCAAACTCGAAAACTCACTCAAACTCAAACTCACTCACTCAAACTCAAACTCGAAAACTCAAACTCAAAGTTTTGAAAACTCAAACTCGAAAACTCACTCAAACTCGAAAACTCACTCAAACTCGAAAACTCAAACTCGAAAACTCAAACTCGAAAACTCAAAAACTCATGCTCGAAAACTCGAAAACTCGAAAACTCAAACTCGAAAACTCAAACTCGAAAACTCAAACTCGAAAACTCAAGCTCGAAGATTCGAAGATTCGAAAACTCAAACTCGAAAACTCACTCAAACTCAAACTCGAAAACTCACTCAAACTCAAACTCACTCACTCAAACTCAAACTCGAAAACTCAAACTCAAAGTTTTGAAAACTCAAACTCGAAAACTCACTCAAACTCGAAAACTCACTCAAACTCGAAAACTCAAACTCGAAAACTCAAACTCGAAAACTCAAAAACTCAAGCTCGAAAGCTCAAGCTCGAAAACTCAAGCTCGAAAACTCAAGCTCAAAAACTCGAAAACTCAAACTCGAAAACTCAAACTCGAAAACAAACTCGAAAACTCAAACTCGAAAACTCAAACTCGAAAACTCGAAATCGAAAACTTTGAAAACTCAAACTCGAAAACTCACTCAAACTCGAAAACTCAAGTTCGAAAACTCAAACTCGAAAACTCAATCTCGAAAACTCAAACTCGAAAACTCAAAAACTCAAGCTCGAAAACTCAAGCTCGAAAACTCAAGCTCGAAAACTCAAGCTCGAAAACTCGAAAACTCAAACTCGAAAACTCAAACTCGAAAACTCAAACTCGAAAACTCAAACTCGAAAACTCAAACTCGAAAACTCAAACTCGAAAACTCAAACTCGATAAATAAAACTCAAGCTCAAACTCGAAAACTCAAACTCAAAAACTCGAAAACTCGAAAACTCACTCAAACTCAAACTCGAAAACTCAAACTCGAAAACTCACTCAAACTCAAACTCGAAAACTCAAACTCGAAAACTCACTCAAACACTCAAACTCAAACACTCGAAAACTCAAACTCGAATACTCAAACTCGAAAACTCAAACTCGAATACTCAAACTCGAAAACTCAAACTCGAAAACTCAAACTCGAAGATTCGAAAACTCAAATTTGAAAACTCACTCAAATTTGAAAACTCACTCAAACTCAAACTCACTCACTCAAACTCAAACTCACTCACTCAAACTCAAACTCAAAAACTCACTCAAACTCAAGCTCGAAAACTCAAACTCGAAAACTCGAATACTCGAAAACTCAAACTCGAAAACTCAAACTCGAAAACTGTGTTGAACTGCAGTGCAATTTCGAATTTTCGATTTTTTTATTCAAAAATTCAGAAAATTCGGAAATGAAAAAATTCGACAATACGAAAAATGTTTAAAATTCGAGTTTTCGAGTTTGAGTGAGTTTTCGAGTTTGAGTTTTCGAGTTTGAGTTTTCGAGTTTGAGTTTCTGAGTTTGAGTTTTCGAGTTTGAGCTTGAGTTTTATTTATCGAGTTTGAGTTTTTGAGTTTTTGAGTTTTCGAGTTTGAGTTTGATTTTTCGAGGTTTCGAGTTTTCGAGTTTGAGTTTTCGAGTTTGAGTTTTCGAGTTTTCGAGCTTGAGTTTTCGAGTTTTCGAGCTTGAGTTTTCGAGCTTGAGTTTTCGAGCTTGAGTTTTCGAGCTTGAGTTTTTGAGTTTTCGAGTTTGAGTTTTCGAGTTTGAGTTTTCGAGTTTGAGTTTTCGAGTTTTCGAGTTTGAGTTTTCGAGTTTGAGTTTTCGAGTTTGAGTTTTCGAGTTTGAGTTTTCGAGTTTGAGTTTTCGAGTTTGAGTTTTCGAGTTTGAGTATCCGAGTTTGAGTATTCGAGTTTGAGTTTTCGAGTTTGAGTTTTTGAGTTTTCGAGTTTGAGTTTTCGAGTTTTCGAGTTTGAGTTGTTTGAGTTTGAGAGTTTGAGTTTGAGTGAGTTTGAGAGTTTGAGTTTTCGAGTTTGAGTTTTCGAGTTTGAGTGAGTTTGAGTTTTCGAGTTTGAGTTTTCGAGTTTGAGTTTTCGAGTTTTCGAGTTTTCGAGTTTGAGTTTTCGAGTTTGAGTTTTCGAGTTTGAGTTTTCGAGTATTCGAGTTTGAGTTTTCGAGTTTGAGTTTACGAGTTTGAGTTTTCGAGTTTGAGTTTTCGAGTTTGAGTTTACGAGTTTGAGTTTTCGATTTTGAGTTTTCGAGTTTTCGAGTTTGAGTTTTCGAGTTTTTGAGTTTGAGTTTTTGAGTTTGAGTTTTTGAGTTTGAGTTTTTGAGTGAGTTTTCGAGTTTGAGTTTTCGAGTTTGAGTTTGAGTTTGAGTTTTCGAGTTTGAGTTTTCGAGTGTTTGAGTTTGAGTGTTTGAGTGAGTTTTCGAGTTTGAGTTTTCGAGTTTGAGTTTGAGTGAGTTTTCGAGTTTGAGTTTTCGAGTTTGAGTTTTCGAGTTTGAGTTTTTGAGTTTGAGTTTTCGAGTTTGAGCTTGAGTTTTATTTATCGAGTTTGAGTTTTTGAGTTTTCGAGTTTGAGTTTTTGAGTTTGAGTTTTTGAGTTTTCGAGTTTGAGTTTTCGAGTTTGAGTTTTCGAGTTTGAGTTTTCGAGTTTGAGTTTTCGAGTTTGAGTTTTCGAGTTTGAGTTTTCGAGTTTGAGTTTTCGAGTTTTCGAGCTTGAGTTTTCGAGCTTGAGTTTTTGAGTTTTCGAGTTTGAGTTTTCGAGTTTGAGTTTTCGAGTTTGAGTTTTCGAGTTTGAGTTTTCGAGTTTGAGTTTTCGAGTTTGAGTTTTCGAGTTTGAGTGAGTTTTCGAGTTTGAGTGAGTTTTCGAGTTTGAGTGAGTTTTCGAGTTTGAGTTTTCAAAACTTTGAGTTTTCGAGTTTGAGTTTGAGTGAGTGAGTTTGAGTTTGAGTGAGTTTTCGAGTTTGAGTTTGAGTGAGTTTGGAATCTTCGAGCTTGAGTTTTCGAGTTTGAGTTTTCGAGTTTGAGTTTTCGAGTTTGAGTTTTCGAGTTTGAGTTTTCGAGTTTGAGTTTTCGAGTTTGAGTTTGAGTGAGTTTTCGAGTTTGAGTTTTCGAGTTTGAGTTTTCGAGTTTGAGTGTTTGAGTTTGAGTGTTTGAGTTTGAGTGTTTGAGTGAGTTTTCGAGTTTGAGTTTTCGAGTTTGAGTTTTCGAGTTTGAGTTTGAGTTTTTGAGTTTTTGAGTTTTTGAGTTTGAGTTTTTGAGTTTTTGAGTTTGAGTTTGATTTATCGAGTTTGAGTTTTTGAGTTTTCGTGTTTTTGAGTTTGAGTTTTCGAGTTTGAGTTTTATTTATCGAGTTTGAGTTTTTGAGTTTTCGAGTTTGAGTTTGAGTTTGATTTTTCGAGGTTTCGAGTTTTCGAGTTTGAGTTTTCGAGTTTGAGTTTTCGAGTTTGAGTTTTCGAGCTTGAGTTTTCGAGCTTGAGTTTTCGAGCTTGAGTTTTCGAGCTTGAGTTTTTGAGTTTTCGAGTTTTCGAGCATGAGTTTTCGAGCTTGAGTTTTCGAGCTTGAGTTTTTGAGTTTTCGAGTTTGAGTTTTCGAGTTTGAGTTTTCGAGTTTGAGTTTTCGAGTTTGAGTTTTCGAGTTTGAGTGTTTGAGTTTGAGTGTTTGAGTTTTTAGTGTTTGAGTGAGTTTTCGAGTTTGAGTTTTCGAGCTTGAGTTTTTGAGTTTTTGAGTTTGAGTTTTCGAGTTTGAGTTTTCGAGTTTTCGAGTTTGAGTTTTTGAGTTTGAGTTTTCGAGTATTCGAGTTTTCGAGTTTGAGTTTTCGAGCTTGAGTTTTCGAGTTTGAGCTCGAAAACTCAAACTCGAAAACTCACTCAAACACTAAAAACTCAAACACTCAAACTCAAACACTCAAACTCGAAAACTCAAACTCGAAAACTCACTCAAACTCGAAAACTCAAACTCGAAAACTCAAACTCGAAAACTCAAACTCGAAAACTCAAAAACTCAAGCTCGAAAACTCGAAAACTCAAAAACTCAAACTCGAAAACTCAAACTCGAAAACTCAAACTCGAAAACTCAAGCTCGAAGATTCGAAGATTCGAAAACTCAAACTCGAAAACTCACTCAAACTCAAACTCGAAAACTCACTCAAACTCAAACTCACTCACTCAAACTCAAACTCGAAAACTCGAACTCAAAGTTTTGAAAACTCAAACTCGAAAACTCACTCAAACTCGAAAACTCACTCAAACTCGAAAACTCAAACTCGAAAACTCAAACTCGAAAACTCAAAAACTCAAGCTCGAAAACTCAAACTCGAAAACTCAAGCTCGAAAACTCAAGCTCAAAAACTCGAAAACTCAAACTCGAAAACTCAAACTCGAAAACAAACTCGAAAACTCAAACTCGAAAACTCAAACTCGAAAACTCGAAACCTCGAAAAATCAAACTCAAACTCAAACTCGAAAACTCAAACTCAAAAACTCAAACTCGATAAGTAAAACTCAAGCTCAAACTCGAAAACTCAAACTCAAAAACTCAAACTCGAAAACTCAAACTCGAAAACTCACTCAAACTCAAACTCAAACTCAAACTCGAAAACTCAAACTCGAAAACTTTGAAAACTCAAACTCGAAAACTCACTCAAACTCGAAAACTCAAGTTCGAAAACTCAAACTCGAAAACTCAAACTCAAAAAAACTCAAACTCGAAAACTCAAAAACTCAAGCTCGAAAACTCAAGCTCGAAAACTCATGCTCGAAAACTCGAAAACTCGAAAACTCGAAAACTCAAAAACTCAAGCTCGAAAACTCAAGCTCGAAAACTCAAGCTCGAAAACTCAAGCTCGAAAACTCAAGCTCGAAAACTCGAAAACTCAAACTCGAAAACTCAAACTCGAAAACTCAAACTCGAAAACTCAAACTCGAAAACTCAAACTCGATAAATAAAACTCAAGCTCAAACTCGAAAACTCAAACTCAAAAACTCGAAAACTCACTCAAACTCAAACTCGAAAACTCAAACTCGAAAACTCACTCAAACTCAAACTCGAAAACTCAAACTCGAAAACTCACTCAAACACTCAAACTCAAACACTCGAAAACTCAAACTCGAAAACTCAAACTCGAAAACTCAAACTCGAAAACTCAAACTCGAAAACTCAAACTCGAAAACTCAAACTCGAAGATTCGAAAACTCAAATTTGAAAACTCACTCAAATTTGAAAACTCACTCAAACTCAAACTCACTCACTCAAACTCAAACTCACTCACTCAAACTCAAACTCAAAAACTCACTCAAACTCAAGCTCGAAAACTCAAACTCGAAAACTCGAATACTCGAAAACTCAAACTCGAAAACTCAAACTCGAAAACTGTGTTGAACTGCAGTGCAATTTCGAATTTTCGATTTTTTTATTCAAAAATTCAGAAAATTCGGAAATGAAAAAATTCGAAAATACGAAAAATGTTTAAAATTCGAGTTTTCGAGTTTGAGTGAGTTTTCGAGTTTGAGTTTTCGAGTTTGAGTTTTCGAGTTTGAGTTTCTGAGTTTGAGTTTTCGAGTTTGAGCTTGAGTTTTATTTATCGAGTTTGAGTTTTTGAGTTTTTGAGTTTTCGAGTTTGAGTTTGATTTTTCGAGGTTTCGAGTTTTCGAGTTTGAGTTTTCGAGTTTGAGTTTTCGAGTTTTCGAGCTTGAGTTTTCGAGTTTTCGAGCTTGAGTTTTCGAGCTTGAGTTTTCGAGCTTGAGTTTTCGAGCTTGAGTTTTTGAGTTTTCGAGTTTGAGTTTTCGAGTTTGAGTTTTCGAGTTTGAGTTTTCGAGTTTGAGTTTTCGAGTTTTCGAGTTTGAGTTTTCGAGTTTGAGTTTTCGAGTTTGAGTTTTCGAGTTTGAGTATTCGAGTTTGAGTATTCGAGTTTGAGTTTTCGAGTTTGAGTATCCGAGTTTGAGTATTCGAGTTTGAGTTTTCGAGTTTGAGTTTTTGAGTTTTCGAGTTTGAGTTTTCGAGTTTTCGAGTTTGAGTTGTTTGAGTTTGAGAGTTTGAGTTTGAGTGAGTTTGAGAGTTTGAGTTTTCGAGTTTGAGTTTTCGAGTTTGAGTGAGTTTGAGTTTTCGAGTTTTCGAGTTTGAGTTTTCGAGTTTGAGTTTTCGAGTTTGAGTTTTCGAGTTTTCGAGTTTTCGAGTTTTCGAGTTTTCGAGTTTTCGAGTTTGAGTTTTCGAGTTTGAGTTTTCGAGTTTGAGTTTTCGAGTATTCGAGTTTGAGTATTCGAGTTTGAGTTTTCGAGTTTGAGTTTACGAGTTTGAGTTTTCGATTTTGAGTTTTCGAGTTTTCGAGTTTGAGTTTTCGAGTTTGAGTTTTCGAGTTTGAGTGAGTTTGAGTTTTCGAGTTTGAGTTTTTGAGTTTTCGAGTTTGAGTTTTCGAGTTTGAGTTTTCGAGTTTTCGAGTTTTCGAGTTTTCGAGTTTTCGTTTTTGAGTTTGAGTTTTTGAGTTTTCGAGTATTCGAGTTTGAGTATTCGAGTTTGAGTTTTCGAGTTTGAGTTTACGAGTTTGAGTTTTCGAGTTTGAGTTTTCGAGTTTGAGTGAGTTTGAGTTTTCGAGTTTGAGTTTTTGAGTTTTCGAGTTTGAGTTTTCGAGTTTGAGTTTTCGAGTTTTCGAGTTTTCGAGTTTTCGAGTTTTCGAGTTTGAGTATTCGAGTTTGAGTTTTCGAGTTTGAGTTTACGAGTTTGAGTTTTCGATTTTGAGTTTTCGAGTTTTCGAGTTTGAGTTTTCGAGTTTTTGAGTTTGAGTTTTTGAGTTTGAGTTTTTGAGTTGGAGTTTTTGAGTGAGTTTTCGAGTTTGAGTTTTCGAGTTTGAGTTTGAGTTTGAGTTTTCGAGTTTGAGTTTTCGAGTGTTTGAGTTTGAGTGTTTGAGTGAGTTTTCGAGTTTGAGTTTTCGAGTTTGAGTTTGAGTGAGTTTTCGAGTTTGAGTTTTCGAGTTTGAGTTTTTGAGTTTGAGTTTTTGAGTTTGAGTTTTCGAGTTTGAGCTTGAGTTTTATTTATCGAGTTTGAGTTTTTGAGTTTTCGAGTTTTCGAGTTTGAGTTTGAGTTTGATTTTTCGAGTTTTCGAGTTTGAGTTTTATTTATCGAGTTTGAGTTTTTGAGTTTTCGAGTTTTCGAGTTTGAGTTTGAGTTTGAGTTTTCGAGTTTGAGTTTTCGAGTTTGAGTTTTCGAGTTTGAGTTTTCGAGTTTGAGTTTTCGAGTTTGAGTTTTCGAGTTTGAGTTTTCGAGTTTGAGTTTTCGAGTTTTCGAGCTTGAGTTTTCGAGCTTGAGTTTTTGAGTTTTCGAGTTTGAGTTTTCGAGTTTGAGTTTTCGAGTTTGAGTTTTCGAGTTTGAGTGAGTTTTCGAGTTTGAGTGAGTTTTCGAGTTTGAGTGAGTTTTCGAGTTTGAGTTTTCAAAACTTTGAGTTTTCGAGTTTGAGTTTGAGTGAGTGAGTTTGAGTTTGAGTGAGTTTTCGAGTTTGAGTTTGAGTGAGTTTGGAATCTTCGAGTTTGAGTTTTCGAGTTTGAGTTTTCGAGTTTGAGTTTTCGAGTTTGAGTTTTCGAGTTTGAGTTTTCGAGTTTGAGTTTGAGTGAGTTTTCGAGTTTGAGTTTTCGAGTTTGAGTTTTCGAGTTTGAGTGTTTGAGTTTGAGTGTTTGAGTTTTTAGTGTTTGAGTGAGTTTTCGAGTTTGAGTTTTCGAGCTTGAGTTTTCGAGTTTGAGTTTGAGTTTTTGAGTTTGAGTTTTTGAGTTTTTGAGTTTTTGAGTTTGAGTTTTTGAGTTTTTGAGTTTGAGTTTGATTTATCGAGTTTGAGTTTTTGAGTTTTCGTGTTTTTGAGTTTGAGTTTTCGAGTTTGAGTTTTATTTATCGAGTTTGAGTTTTTGAGTTTGAGTTTTCGAGTTTTCGAGTTTGAGTTTGAGTTTGATTTTTCGAGGTTTCGAGTTTTCGAGTTTGAGTTTTCGAGTTTGAGTTTTCGAGTTTGAGTTTTCGAGTTTGAGTTTTCGAGCTTGAGTTTTCGAGCTTGAGTTTTTGAGTTTTCGAGTTTTCGAGCATGAGTTTTCGAGCTTGAGTTTTCGAGCTTGAGTTTTTGAGTTTTCGAGTTTGAGTTTTCGAGTTTGAGTTTTCGAGTTTGAGTGAGTTTTCGAGTTTGAGTTTTCGAGTTTGAGTGTTTGAGTTTGAGTGTTTGAGTTTTTAGTGTTTGAGTGAGTTTTCGAGTTTGAGTTTTCGAGCTTGAGTTTTTGAGTTTTTGAGTTTGAGTTTTCGAGTTTGAGTTTTCGAGTTTTCGAGTTTGAGTTTTCGAGTTTGAGTTTTCGAGTTTGAGTTTTCGAGTATTCGAGTTTTCGAGTTTGAGTTTTCGAGCTTGAGTTTTCGAGTTTGAGCTCGAAAACTCAAACTCGAAAACTCACTCAAACACTAAAAACTCAAACACTCAAACTCAAACACTCAAACTCGAAAACTCAAACTCGAAAACTCACTCAAACTCGAAAACTCAAACTCGAAAACTCAAACTCGAAAACTCAAACTCGAAAACTCAAAAACTCAAACTCGAAAACTCAAAAACTCAAACTCGAAAACTCAAACTCGAAAACTCAAACTCGAAAACTCAAGCTCGAAGATTCGAAGATTCGAAAACTCAAACTCGAAAACTCACTCAAACTCGAAAACTCACTCAAACTCAAACTCACTCACTCAAACTCAAACTCGAAAACTCAAACTCAAAGTTTTGAAAACTCAAACTCGAAAACTCACTCAAACTCGAAAACTCACTCAAACTCGAAAACTCAAACTCGAAAACTCAAACTCGAAAACTCAAAAACTCATGCTCGAAAACTCGAAAACTCAAAAACTCAAACTCGAAAACTCAAACTCGAAAACTCAAACTCGAAAACTCAAGCTCGAAGATTCGAAGATTCGAAAACTCAAACTCGAAAACTCACTCAAACTCAAACTCGAAAACTCACTCAAACTCAAACTCACTCACTCAAACTCAAACTCGAAAACTCAAACTCAAAGTTTTGAAAACTCAAACTCGAAAACTCACTCAAACTCGAAAACTCACTCGAACTCGAAAACTCAAACTCGAAAACTCAAACTCGAAAACTCAAAAACTCAAGCTCGAAAGCTCAAGCTCGAAAGCTCAAGCTCAAAAACTCAAGCTCAAAAACTCGAAAACTCAAACTCAAAAACTCGAAAACTCAAACTCGAAAACTCGAAAACTCAAACTCGAAAACTCAAACTCGAAAACTCAAACTCGAAAACTCAAACTCGAAAACTCACTCAAACTCGAAAACTCAAGCTCGAAAACTCAAACTCGAAAACTCAAACTCGAAAACTCAAACTCGAAAACTCAAAAACTCAAGCTCGAAAACTCAAGCTCGAAAACTCAAGCTCGAAAACTCAAGCTCGAAAACTCGAAAACTCAAACTCGAAAACTCAAACTCGAAAACTCAAACTCGAAAACTCAAACTCGAAAACTCAAACTCGAAAACTCAAACTCGAAAACTCAAACTCGATAAATAAAACTCAAGCTCAAACTCGAAAACTCAAACTCAAAAACTCGAAAACTCACTCAAACTCAAACTCGAAAACTCAAACTCGAAAACTCACTCAAACTCAAACTCGAAAACTCAAACTCGAAAACTCACTCAAACACTCAAACTCAAACACTCGAAAACTCAAACTCGAATACTCAAACTCGAAAACTCAAACTCGAAAACTCAAACTCGAAAACTCAAACTCGAAAACTCAAACTCGAAGATTCGAAAACTCAAATTTGAAAACTCACTCAAATTTGAAAACTCACTCAAACTCAAACTCACTCACTCAAACTCAAACTCACTCACTCAAACTCAAACTCAAAAACTCACTCAAACTCAAGCTCGAAAACTCAAACTCGAAAACTCGAATACTCGAAAACTCAAACTCGAAAACTCAAACTCGAAAACTGTGTTGAACTGCAGTGCAATTTCGAATTTTCGATTTTTTTATTCAAAAATTCAGAAAATTCGGAAATGAAAAAATTCGACAATACGAAAAATGTTTAAAATTTGAGTTTTCGAGTTTGAGTGAGTTTTCGAGTTTGAGTTTTCGAGTTTGAGTTTTCGAGTTTGAGTTTTTGAGTTTGAGTTTTCGAGTTTGAGCTTGAGTTTTATTTATCGAGTTTGAGTTTTTGAGTTTGAGTTTTCGAGTTTGAGTTTGATTTTTCGAGGTTTCGAGTTTTCGAGTTTGAGTTTTCGAGTTTGAGTTTTCGAGTTTTCGAGCTTGAGTTTTCGAGTTTTCGAGCTTGAGTTTTCGAGCTTGAGTTTTCGAGCTTGAGTTTTCGAGCTTGAGTTTTTGAGTTTTCGAGTTTGAGTTTTCGAGTTTGAGTTTTCGAGTTTGAGTTTTCGAGTTTTCGAGTTTGAGTTTTCGAGTTTGAGTTTTCGAGTTTGAGTTTTCGAGTTTGAGTATTCGAGTTTGAGTTTTCGAGTTTGAGTTTTCGAGTTTGAGTATCCGAGTTTGAGTATTCGAGTTTGAGTTTTCGAGTTTGAGTTTTTGAGTTTTCGAGTTTGAGTTTTCGAGCTTGAGTTTTCGAGCTTGAGTTGTTTGAGTTTGAGAGTTTGAGTTTGAGTGAGTTTGAGAGTTTGAGTTTTCGAGTTTGAGTTTTCGAGTTTGAGTGAGTTTGAGTTTTCGAGTTTGAGTTTTCGAGTTTGAGTTTTCGAGTTTTCGAGTTTTCGAGTTTGAGTTTTCGAGTTTGAGTTTTCGAGTTTGAGTTTTCGAGTATTCGAGTTTGAGTTTTCGAGTTTGAGTTTACGAGTTTGAGTTTTCGATTTTGAGTTTTCGAGTTTGAGTTTACGAGTTTGAGTTTTCGATTTTGAGTTTTCGAGTTTTCGAGTTTGAGTTTTCGAGTTTTTGAGTTTGAGTTTTTGAGTTTGAGTTTTTGAGTTTGAGTTTTCGAGTGAGTTTTCGAGTTTGAGTTTTCGAGTTTGAGTTTGAGTTTGAGTTTTCGAGTTTGAGTTTTCGAGTGTTTGAGTTTGAGTGTTTGAGTGAGTTTTCGAGTTTGAGTTTTCGAGTTTGAGTTTGAGTGAGTTTTCGAGTTTGAGTTTTCGAGTTTGAGTTTTCGAGTTTGAGTTTTTGAGTTTGAGTTTTCGAGTTTGAGCTTGAGTTTTATTTATCGAGTTTGAGTTTTTGAGTTTTCGAGTTTGAGTTTTCGAGTTTGAGTTTGAGTTTTCGAGTTTGAGTTTTCGAGTTTGAGTTTTCGAGTTTGAGTTTTCGAGTTTGAGTTTTCGAGTTTGAGTTTTCGAGTTTGAGTTTTCGAGTTTGAGTTTTCGAGTTTTCGAGCTTGAGTTTTCGAGCTTGAGTTTTTGAGTTTTCGAGTTTGAGTTTTCGAGTTTGAGTTTTCGAGTTTGAGTTTTCGAGTTTGAGTTTTCGAGTTTGAGTTTTCGAGTTTGAGTTTTCGAGTTTGAGTGAGTTTTCGAGTTTGAGTGAGTTTTCGAGTTTGAGTGAGTTTTCGAGTTTGAGTTTTCAAAACTTTGAGTTTTCGAGTTTGAGTTTGAGTGAGTGAGTTTGAGTTTGAGTGAGTTTTCGAGTTTGAGTTTGAGTGAGTTTGGAATCTTCGAGCTTGAGTTTTCGAGTTTGAGTTTTCGAGTTTGAGTTTTCGAGTTTGAGTTTTCGAGTTTGAGTTTTCGAGTTTGAGTTTTCGAGTTTGAGTTTGAGTGAGTTTTCGAGTTTGAGTTTTCGAGTTTGAGTTTTCGAGTTTGAGTGTTTGAGTTTGAGTGTTTGAGTTTGAGTGTTTGAGTGAGTTTTCGAGTTTGAGTTTTCGAGTTTGAGTTTTCGAGTTTGAGTTTGAGTTTTTGAGTTTGAGTTTTTGAGTTTTTGAGTTTGAGTTTTTGAGTTTTTGAGTTTGAGTTTGATTTATCGAGTTTGAGTTTTTGAGTTTTCGTGTTTTTGAGTTTGAGTTTTCGAGTTTGAGTTTTATTTATCGAGTTTGAGTTTTTGAGTTTGAGTTTTCGAGTTTGAGTTTGAGTTTGATTTTTCGAGGTTTCGAGTTTTCGAGTTTGAGTTTTCGAGTTTGAGTTTTCGAGTTTGAGTTTTCGAGTTTGAGTTTTCGAGCTTGAGTTTTCGAGCTTGAGTTTTCGAGCTTGAGTTTTTGAGTTTTCGAGTTTTCGAGCATGAGTTTTCGAGCTTGAGTTTTCGAGCTTGAGTTTTTGAGTTTTCGAGTTTGAGTTTTCGAGTTTGAGTTTTCGAGTTTGAGTTTTCGAGTTTGAGTTTTCGAGTTTGAGTGTTTGAGTTTGAGTGTTTGAGTTTTTAGTGTTTGAGTGAGTTTTCGAGTTTGAGTTTTCGAGCTTGAGTTTTTGAGTTTTTGAGTTTGAGTTTTCGAGTTTGAGTTTTCGAGTTTTCGAGTTTGAGTTTTTGAGTTTGAGTTTTCGAGTATTCGAGTTTTCGAGTTTGAGTTTTCGAGCTTGAGTTTTCGAGTTTGAGCTCGAAAACTCAAACTCGAAAACTCACTCAAACACTAAAAACTCAAACACTCAAACTCAAACACTCAAACTCGAAAACTCAAACTCGAAAACTCACTCAAACTCGAAAACTCAAACTCGAAAACTCAAACTCGAAAACTCAAACTCGAAAACTCAAACTCGAAAACTCAAAAACTCAAAAACTCAAACTCGAAAACTCAAACTCGAAAACTCAAACTCGAAAACTCAAGCTCGAAGATTCGAAGATTCGAAAACTCAAACTCGAAAACTCACTCAAACTCAAACTCGAAAACTCACTCAAACTCAAACTCACTCACTCAAACTCAAACTCGAAAACTCAAACTCAAAGTTTTGAAAACTCAAACTCGAAAACTCACTCAAACTCGAAAACTCACTCAAACTCGAAAACTCAAACTCGAAAACTCAAACTCGAAAACTCAAAAACTCAAGCTCGAAAACTCAAGCTCGAAAACTCAAGCTCGAAAACTCAAGCTCAAAAACTCGAAAACTCAAACTCGAAAACTCAAACTCGATAAATAAAACTCGAAAACTCAAACTCGAAAACTCAAACTCGAAAACTCGAAACCTCGAAAAATCAAACTCAAACTCAAACTCGAAAACTCGAAAACTCAAAAACTCAAACTCGATAAATAAAACTCAAGCTCAAACTCGAAAACTCAAACTCGAAAACTCAAACTCGAAAACTCAAACTCGAAAACTCACTCAAACTCAAACTCAAACTCAAACTCGAAAACTCAAACTCAAAGTTTTGAAAACTCAAACTCGAAAACTCACTCAAACTCGAAAACTCAAGTTCGAAAACTCAAACTCGAAAACTCAAACTCGAAAACTCAAACTCGAAAACTCAAAAACTCAAGCTCGAAAACTCAAGCTCGAAAACTCATGCTCGAAAACTCGAAAACTCGAAAACTCGAAAACTCAAAAACTCAAGCTCAAAAACTCAAGCTCGAAAACTCAAGCTCGAAAACTCAAGCTCGAAAACTCAAGCTCGAAAACTCGAAAACTCAAACTCGAAAACTCAAACTCGAAAACTCAAACTCGAAAACTCAAACTCGAAAACTCAAACTCGATAAATAAAACTCAAGCTCAAACTCGAAAACTCAAACTCGAAAACTCGAAAACTCGAAAACTCACTCAAACTCAAACTCGAAAACTCAAACTCGAAAACTCACTCAAACTCAAACTCGAAAACTCAAACTCGAAAACTCACTCAAACACTCAAACTCAAACACTCGAAAACTCAAACTCGAAAACTCAAACTCGAAAACTCAAACTCGAATACTCAAACTCGAAAACTCAAACTCGAAAACTCAAACTCGAAGATTCGAAAACTCAAATTTGAAAACTCACTCAAATTTGAAAACTCACTCAAACTCAAACTCACTCACTCAAACTCAAACTCACTCACTCAAACTCAAACTCAAAAACTCACTCAAACTCAAGCTCGAAAACTCAAACTCGAAAACTCGAATACTCGAAAACTCAAACTCGAAAACTCAAACTCGAAAACTGTGTTGAACTGCAGTGCAATTTCGAATTTTCGATTTTTTTATTCAAAAATTCAGAAAATTCGGAAATGAAAAAATTCGAAAATACGAAAAATGTTTAAAATTCTAAGATTAAAAAAATCGAAAATTCCACAATTTCGAAAATTCCACAATTTCGAACATTCCACAATTTCGAAAATTCTGAATTTTTACATTTTCGGATTTTCGAATTTTTTATTGTTCGAATTTGCGATTTAAAAAAAAAATCTAAATTCGAAAATGAAAAATTCGTAAATTCGAAACATAAAATCGAAAATTTGAAAATTCGAAATTTCGGAAATTCGAAAATTCGAAATTTCGGAAATTCGAAAATTCAAAATTTCGAAAATTCATTTTTTGTTTCGAATATTCATTTTCGAATTTTCGAATTTTTACATTTAGAATTTTTAAATTTCGAATTTTCAAATTTCGAATTTTCAAATTTCGAATTTTCAAATTTCGAATTTCGAAATTTTCAAATTTCGAATTTCGAAATTTTCTATTTTCGATTTTTCGAAATTTCGAATTTTTAATTTTTGAAATTTCGAATTTCGAATTTTTAATTTTCGAATTTCGAATTTCGAATTTTCGAATTTCGAATTTTGAAACAAAAAATGAAATATTCGAAAATATTCTAAATTATTATTCGAATTTTCGAATTTTTCAAAATTCGAAAATTAAAAAATTCGTAAATACGAAAATTTGGGAATTAAAAATTCGGAAATTCGGGAATAAAAAAATTCAGAAATTCGACATTTCGGAAGTCCGAAAATTCGGAAATGGAAAAATTCGGAAATACGAAAATTCGGAAATGTGAAAATTCGAAATTTTCAGAAAGTCCGAAAATTCGGAAATAAAAAAATTTGTTAATACGAAAATTCGGAATTAACGAATTTCCGAATTTTCGTTAAAAAAACTAATTAGAAACTAAACTAATTGCACATGTCTACACAACGGCAAGACCCAATTTTTTACCTCTCTTAAAGAAGCAAACCACTGGTTGGAATCCCTTGGTGCTGCTTAAAGGGTCCTTGCTGTGTTCAGGTGTTCAGGAGGGGCTCCTTTCGAGATATTACTCTGGAACTACTCTTTGCTGGATAAAATGAACATTATTGATCCTTGCTGATCGCACAGCTATGGGGCTCAGATTTCTGACCCAGTTATCAGCGCGGTCCATCAGTTGCTCTACTGACTGTCACATACCTACCCCTGATCTTTCTGTCCGGCTGGACTGGGAGAACTACCCCCCGGGGGTGACTTTTTTTTCAATTTATGGCTACATTGTTTGGGGTGAAGGTATGTGGGATGTTTGAGGCTACGGGCAGGGAGGGGGGAAGGGGGATGGGGTTCCTTGTTGTTGGGGATCGCAGTTTCTCATGTTTTATTTGTTAGTTTTTTTTCGTTTACTTTTTTTTGTTTTTGCTCACATGGTCGTATTTGCTCTATATTTTGTTCTATGACTAGCCTATTGTATAGCAGAAATGTGTCTCATGTCATCATCTCCACGTGTGGGGTTGGGGGTGGAGTGCCCTGGCCTGGGTTAGAGTGGTTGCCTTGCTGCCCTCGAAAGTTTAGTAATGAATGAATGAATGAATGAAAACTTATATAGCGCAACACATGCGAACTTAATCGCCAATCCTGACATATTGAATGTTCCCCTCTTACATTATGCAGGCCCTTAATGTCATATCATGAATGTGAGGGATCTTAACTCCAGGATTAAACGGGCTTTGGTTTTCAAACACTTACAGAGTCGTAGGCCGAATATTGTCTTCCTTCAGGAGACACATCTAGTTGGCTCTAAAATGTTGGCCCTCCACAGGGCATTTGTGGACAGGGCATTCCACTCTGTGTACTCAAACTATGCAAGGGGGGTTTCAGTGTTGGTGTACAGGTCCCTTTTGTATACCACCAAGCTGGTTAAAACAGACCCATTTGGTAGATTTGTGATCTTGGTCCTTATCGTGAATAACAGACCACATACCTTTGTGGCAGTGTATATACCACCCCCATTTACAGTGGGAGTATGGGACACAATTATGTCTGAAGTTCTTAGGGTGGCGGAGGGGCCTATAATCCTGGCAGGGGACTTGAACGTGGTTCTGTCACCAGCATTGGATAGACATGGTATGGCGCCTATGGACAGCTCCCCTCTGGGGGCATGTGTAAACCCTATGACTTGGTGGAAGCGTGGAGGTGGAAAAATCCTAATGCTAAAGCATACTCCTGTTACTCTGCCACATGCAACACCTTGTCAAGGCTGGACATGTGTTTTGTTTCCAGTGAGCTCCTTCCTAGGATCCTGGATGTCCAGTACCTCCCCCGAGCCATCTCGGATCATTCTCCCCTGTTGGTCTCAATAGATATGGAGGGACCAAGGGGGTTCGTTTGTGGAGACTGAGCCCCTTGTGGCTCAAGGAGGAAATCTTTGAGAGGTCCACCTTGTCGGCTATTAATGCATTTTGGAGGGAAAATAGATTCCTGTGGGAGTTACATGGGACGCATTTAAGGCCACGCTTAGAGGCTCTGTTTCAGGAGTCATTAAACAAACTAGGTCAGATAGAGAATAGAAGTTAAGGGAATCAGAGCAAACTGCCACCAAAGCAGAGGTGGACTATATTAGGAATCCCAACCCTGACACTCATAGGACATGGAGGGAGGGAGTTAGGCAACTTGATCTAGTGTAGCAGGGTCATTCTGTCAGAGTCTAATGACAGGCCATCCCCGCTGGAACTTTATTCTAGCTTGTAAATATATAAGATACCTTTAAGAAAGTGATGCATTGTGGGACTGCAAGTAGCAGGAGATATGGATTCCATTGACTCTTAGGAGAAACAGACTACACTCCCTACAATGCCCTTCGTCACTTGAACATGTGACACCTCCGCACAGACTTATGGGGGAGGTTACTTAAGGAAAGGTAGTGACTGTTTTCGCTCTCTCGGGACCTGCATTCTTCTCCTCTGTGGAGCTGCTGACACAACACAGCCGTGCTGTTAGGCCAGAGGCCTGGGCCTAAACCCACCGAGAGACCAGCCATCCAGAAGGAAGCAAGACTCCAGTAACCAGCCAGTGTGTCCGGAGATCGAAGAGGCAGCCCAGCTGACAACTGAAACAGTGGAGCACCCTCATCCAGGATCCTTGTACTGCAGAGCAGTGTTCTATCAACGCGCCTTCTGAGAAAAAACTCCCCTTTCAGACAAACACTTAAGTGCCACCTCACAGACCGGAGACACATGTTGGCCTTCTGTTGAAACTTGGAGGCCTTATTAACCGTTTGAGAGTTTTATAAAAGTGACTGACGCTGACGAGCGATCAGTTCACCAACGTTAGCTGTTCCAGATACTTTGTTTGTAGCTTCATTCATCAATTGCCATTTGTGGATTATAACTTTAATGTGCACCACCCGGCCTCAACGTGAGCTCTAACTGTCTATAGGACTGCCCGCTAGAGGGCGCTCGCGAGCATAGACTGCCTACTTCAGTTAAATGAATGGTACCATTCTTTAGTTTAGGTCTTTATCTGTTTATACTAATTGCTGATTCCAGTAAGGGCCCTTAGAGTCATTACCTGCCAGTTGTCTGTTTGTGAAGTAAATCTAAGCCTGTTTGCTAAGTTCACATAGAGTAAACTTATCCTTTTCTGATTTAAATACATCAACTGTGTGGAGTGTATTTTTCTAATCTGGAGGGCCCATCCAAAGAGAACAGGTAATACCCTTGCCATATTGCTACTGCATAGTATATGCCTGCTATTGTGATCCCCAGCCAAGCAGAGGTCACAATACCCTGAAATACCAGATGTGTCAAGGGAGGGTTCGAGTAAATTGCATAGGGGTGAGTCAAGTCATAGAGAGTGGATCCCAAAACAATCAGCGGCTCCTTCAGGGGTAGCGCTACACTAGTATTGGTGTAAAAAAACAGGAAAAGCTTTTGCATCAGTCCCAGCGCATATTGAATTCGGCAACAAAAATAGTAGATTACTGGCCTACCTGGCTCACTCGCAGCAACCTGCTGCTTCTATCCCACGCATTTATGATGGGCAGCAGAACCTCTGCACATCACAATTGGATATAGCTGATGCTTTTTTTTTTAATTTTACAAAATTTTACTCAAACTTATACTCTCCAGGGTGGACTATGGGGAGAGGGAGGTGCATGATTACCTTGCCCCTATTCCAATCTAGGAACTGTCTGGGGAAGCAGCAGGGGAACTGGATCTCCCATTGACTGTCGAGGAAGTAGTGTTCGCCATACGTTCACTTAGCCCGAATAAGACACCAGGACTGGATGGCTATCCGGTTGAGTGGTACGATACGTATGCAGAGAGTTTGGCTCCTAGACTGCTGGAAGTGTACGAAAAGTCCCTTGCACTGGGGGTGCTCCCGGAAACTCTCAGAGAAGCCCTTATTGTACTGATTCCAAAACCGCACAGGGACCATGAGCTATGTGAGTCGTATAGGCCTATTTCATTAATTAATGTAGATGCTAAAATCCTAGCTAAACTTCTAGCTGCTTGCTTGAATAAGGTCATAGCTTCAGTTATACATCCTGATGAGACAGGTTTTATACCAACCCGTTTAACGGTCATAAACTTAAAAAGACTCTTTACTCTCTTACAAACTGAAGGGCCCACTCCTGACACCAGAATAGTGGTGTCATTAGACACTCATAAAGCTTTTGACTCAATTGAATGGCCATACCTGATATCGGTCCTTGGGCGGTTCAGATTTGGTCCCAAATTTATAGCTTGGGTGAGACTGCTGTATGCTGCACCAGTGGCTCGTCTACTGGTGAACAATATTGTTACGGAGCCCTTTGAGATAGCTAGAGGCACCAGGCAGGTGTGCCCATTGTTGCCCCTGCTGCTGGCAGCCCTATTGCGGACAGATGTAGGGATCAGGGGCTGTACTATTAATGACAGGGAGGAAAAAACGTCACTCTCTGTATTTGGCTGAAGTTGAGGGCTCCTTGACAACCGCCTTGGACAGAATCTCTGGATTTGGGATGTACTCTGAATTCAAGGTGAACTGGAGTAAATCTGTGGTCCTCCCATTTCCCCCCGAATATGTGCCTCTAATGCCCCCTCGCTACCTGGAAAAAGAGAAGCAACTACCACTGAATACATATATAAAGAACAACTTGCTCCCAATGGTGGTGCGCCTCAAGGAGTCTGCAATTCTGAAGTACACTGCCCCTTAACCTCCTGGGTAGAGTGAATATATACAAATGATTTATCTCCCTAGATTTCTCTACATGCTCTGGCATGCGCCAATATACTTACCTAAGAAACTGTTTACACATATTAATGCGCTGCTTCTCCCCTTTCTATGGGGAGCTAAACCAGCTAGGGTGTCCTTGCATACCTTATACTTGCCGATACGGGTGGGAGGCTTGGCATTACCAAACTTGCAGTGCTACTATCTTGCGGCTCAGCTGTCGCATGTGCATTGGTGGGGCTTCCCAAGGTTGCACAATGCCTCGTTGACTACCCAGGCAGCTCAGATGCATTCTTTTGAGGCTCTAATTAATGTTCTGTATCGGAATGGCCCCTATCCAGTACAGCGTGCGGGTATACTGAAACTGTCTTATAAGATATTTCATATGTGCAATGCAAGGATGGGGGGTACCAGCTTGTCTGGTTCTCCAAATGCCCCATTGTGGCACAATCCTCAGCTGAAGGACATATACAAAATCCCTGATGGTGCATGCTGGGCTGCATACGGAGTCAAGTATGCCCATCAATTGCTTAGGGACGGAAGGTTCAGATCATTTATGGACCAAAAGTCTGAATATAAAATGCCTAACAATTTTTTTTCCGGTATCTGCAGCTGCGTCATGCAGCGCAGGCTCAGTATGGGGGGGGGGGAGGTGTCACTTCTCCCTTCCTGTACGGAGAAAATGATAGCTGAGGAGGATCATTCCAAGCTTGTCTTTAGATATTACTTTTCCCTGCTGACATTCTCTTGTGCCAGAATGGAGAGGGTGGCGATGCAATGGAAGGCTGCTGTTCCATCCATGTCGGATAGGTCCTGGGCCGAGGCCCTGGATTCGTCGCTGCCATAAATGTTGTCGGCAAGAGACAAGCTGATACAATTCAATTATTTGCATAGGATTTATTACACCCCGCACCGCTTACATAAGATGGGAAGGTTGGACACACCGGAGTGTTATAGATGTAGGGATGCAGTGGGCGACTTCTTTCACATGGTGTGGCTATGCCCCCATGTGGTGAGATTCTGGAAGGCGATCCTTCAGTATTTAGAGGATGCTCTGGCCCTCCCGAATATCTATTCTTCAGCCAGGTGCCTGTTTGGGGACCTGGAGGAAAAAGGGTTGTCTGAATCAAGAAAGGCGCTGCTCAGAATACTGTTCTGTTACGCCAAAAAGGCAATAGCTCTGCAATATTGGATGGACCTAGTGAACCAGGCGATGCCAATGTAAAAAAAATGACCTACACTGCTAGAGGTTGCCCCAAAAAATTCGAGAAAATTTGGGCAGAATGGCTGAAATATTCTTCTGAAAATGTTGTGGTGGGATAAGAAGTGGATGTGATACTGGGATTAGATGGATGGGATGTGAGCGGATATCCGGTCAATAGGCACCTGAGCTAGGTCAGACTCCTGCATGATGTGGGGTGAGCGGGTGATGGAAATTTATATTGCAATTGGTTATTGGTTGAGGGCTGTTTTTTTTTTAATGACATACTGTTACGAATGTACGGTTAAACATGTATGCTATGCATTTCAGTTTAAGTTATGTACTGTCGAGCTTATACATCATTACTGTGAATTTCAATAGCCATGTGATGTAATACCTTTTTATTTTATTTTGTCTTTGTTTTTCTGAAAAAAAAAAAAAAATGTACCCTTTAAAAAAAAAAAATGGTTTACTAGAATTGGCAGAGTAGCCGAAATGGAGAAACTTATCCACATTGCACAGGACACCCCAACACGCCTGCTGGACGCACTACAAGACAACATCTGCATTCATAAACATACACAATTCACCCACGTAAAGGTATAACCAGGGTCGCGCTAGGCTCTGCTTACAACACACTGCAACCCACGTCCGCCATACCCCAAGCCTTTGCTTAACGTCCTTGCCACCTTCCAGACCGCCATACACTACAACACACCTGATGCCTAACCGGAGCCCCCACACCCAACTTAAAACTGGGGAGGGAAGTTAGAGATGGCCTCCCCCTCCCCCTATGCCTCTCCCCTCCCCCTATACCTCTTCCCTCCCGCCTCTCCCCACCTCTCCCTTCCCCATCTGCCCCCCTCTCTCATTCCTCCTTACCTTCCACACCCCCTGAGGTACTCTAGTTACATACCCACTCACCCACATTACAAAATCACTTCACACTCATTCCAATCTCCTGATTCAGAAGCCAGACACGATGCTACTGCATAGCTATTTCCCTCTAACCATTGTCCAAACTTATACCCTAATGACCTCACACTACAACCATTTTCCACGCCTAATGAATTCCTATCCAATACCAACATAACCTGGCTACAACCGATGGTACGCTAGACATTTCCTCAAGGCATTGCCCACAAGTGAACAGGAAAATGTATAGAATTTCATATCGAGTTCATATTTCTCCACATGTTAAAACTCATGTTGAAGTGACTAACTTTTCTATGTAATGGTATACTGTAGCTTTACGATTTTTATTCATTGTATTACTACTGTTCATCTGGTTCATGGTCAATTGGCTTCAGTATAAATCACACAAATAGGAAACACAAGGGGAACACTGAAGGCACTGAATTTCAAAAGAATCAACTTCCCTAAACTACGAACCTTGCTAGAAGATATAAATTGGGATGAAATCTTAGAAACAAAGAACACGGAGGATAGATGGGTTTGCTTTAAGAGCATATTAAGTAAGGGCATTAGCCAGTACATCCCATTGGGAAATACATTTAACACAAGTCCTGGATGGCTAAACTCTAATGTAAAAATGCATATAAAAGCAAAGGAGAGGGCCTTAATCTCCCTGGCGGTATGATTCTGTCTGGAATTACGTACCAAAAGCGGTACAATTATTTTACAAGGAAATTTGGTGATTTATACTGTAGGCCTGTAATTTTTAGGAATAACTCACTTAAATCTGACCAAACAAGAATCTTGTAGGCATCCCGGGTATGACATTTTTAAAAAAAAACAAAATATAAATTATAATATAATAAATAATTATAAATAATTATAACAAATAATAATATAATTATAATAAAAATTATTCAATAATGTAATCAACTCAAAATCACTGAAATTTGCTCAGTTGCAGAATTGTCGCTGTCATTATTATTATTTTTTTATGACGAATTTCCCCACAAATGGCTATCGCACATTTCTGCAAGTGATTATAATTTATTATCGCTGTTTTCTAGCTGATCTAAAACCATTTTTGACATAAAGGGACACTTTTGGACAATCTACAGTTTGCAGACAGAAAGAACAGTTTTTATTATATAAAAGTACATGTAGGGCACTGGGCAGACCACTAGGGACAAGGGGGTGTGTATTTTTTACATACAGTACTGTAATCTATAAGATTACAGTATACTGTATGTATTGTGTTTGTTTACTTTTTTTAATTTGGCGCCGTTCTCCGCCCCCGTGCGTCGTATCCAGGGACAAGGTAAGTAACTTGCCTGTGGATCCAGCGAGAAGGTAAGCCGCGCCGCTGCACACTCTGCACGTCCACCCCGAGCGTGACTCGGGGATACCGATCCTAACATTGAAAACCCACCCCGAGTCACGCTCGGGTTTACCGTTAAGGGGGTTAAAAAAATACAAGGCAAAGGAGAAGGCCTTAAAAAATATAAGGCTGAGGGATCATCATCAGCATTCAGACTTTGCAAAGAATGCAACAAGATATGTAAGGGTGCAATTAGGGCGGCTGAGATAGAACACGAAAGACACATAGTGGAGGAGAGCAAAAAAAATCCCAAGAAATTCTTTAAGTATATAAACAGTAAAAAAGGGAAGACAGACCATATTGGCCCCACAAAGAATGAGGAAGGAAATCTGGTTACAAAGGATAGGGAGATAGCGAAGGTGTTGAATTTATTCTTCTCCCCAGTGTTCACGAGGGAATCGGGGGGCTTCACCAACCAAAACTGCAGTGTTTGTCCTCATGACATATCACAGGAAGCACCCTCATGGCTAACAGAGGACAGAATTAGAAATAGACTTGGGAAACTTAACATTAATAAATCACTGGGACGAGATGACTTGCACTCGAGGGTACTTCGGGAACTCAGTCAAGTAATTGCCAGACCATTGTTCCTAATATTTACTAACAGTCCACTGACTGGAATGGTAACTGTTTGGAGAAAAGCCAATGTAGCACAAAAATAAAAAAGGGCCAAAATACATCCCTGGGAATTACAGACCAGTTAGCCTAACATCAATAGTATGCAAGCTCTTGGCGGGGGTGATGAGGGACTATATACAAGATTTTAGTCATGAAAACTCTATCATTGATATAGCGGGGTACCTAAAGGAAGTAGAATACCCAAAAATAACAAAAGAAAATGCAAAACCAATGTATGAGGAGATCACTTAGGAAGTAGTAAGGGAAGCGATCAGCTCGTTGGCAATGGGTAAATCCCCAGGACCAGATGGTCTACCTTTTTGGAGGTGTATAGCCGATATGTAGACCTGATAGCCCCAATATTATCTAAGGTATATAGAGAGGACTTTGTCCCACATTCAATGTATGAAGCAACTGTAATTTTATTGTTAAAAACAGATAAGGACTCATGTGTGAAGTGTAAAATGTACCTCATATAGGCCAATATCTTTGCTAAACTGCGATTATAAAATTCTGGCCAGGATACTGGCCAAAACATTAAACACTGTAATAACATCTATAGTACATGAAGATCAGACAGGTTTTATAACCTGTAAATCAACATCGATAAACATCTGCAGAACACAATTGGTAGTACAGATGAAGGAGTATATTCCAGAAACAGGGGCTTTGGCATCACTTGATACAGCCAAAGCCTTTGACACTGTAGAATGGAGATTCTTGCAGGCAACACTGGGGAAGTTTGGGTTTGGAAATAGATTTAAACAATGGATAAAAATATTATACGCAGCCCCGCGATCTAAGTTATTGATTAATGGCATACTAACCCCGTCAATTAACTTATTTAGGGGCATGAGGCAGGGGTGTCCGTTTTCTCCTCTCTTAATTGCTATCACAATTGAGCTATTGGCTCTACGATTCAGGCAGTCTGAATAATACCAGGGGATAGAAATGGGGGACAGTACAGAGCAGATTGGACTGTACGCAGACAATATTATATTGTATATGCAAGATACATATGGTATCCTGAGGAAGGCTATGAGTATAATAGATAGGTTTGGCCGGTACTCAGGACTCAAGATTAATTGGCAGAAGTCTTTTCTAAAGCCACTGCATCGAGAAATGGAAAAAGAGGAGATGACAGACACCCCACTTAAAATAGTGGATTCTTTTAAGTATTTGGGGATCCACATAACAATAGGGTTGAGCGAACCCGAACTGTAAAGTTTGGTACCCGGACCCGAAACCGGACAATTTACTGTAAGTTCGGGTTCGGGTCCGGTGTTCGGCAATGTAATGGCGCGCTGCAGGGCAGCCAATCACCATTTGTTTTACTCGTGTGACCTAGAAGCCATCACAGCTCGTCACTCTGCTTTAGATAGGGTAGGGAAAGGCTGCTGCTGCTGCTGCTCTGAGGGAGAGCTTTAGATAGGAGTCAGACTGTCCTGCTTCAGAAATCAAATTACTCAGCGATCTACATAGCACAGCAAGTCACTCTGCATTAGATACTTTAGGGAAAGGTTCCTGCTTTTGCTTGTAGGGAGAGAAATATATAGGAGTCAGTCCTGCTTCAGAAATCAAATTACACCAGCACTGCATATGTTACTGTGAGATACTCTGCATTAGATACTTTTCTTCTATTGTGCTATTCAAAAAACATCCATTTAGGGCAAAAAAAATAAAATTTGCAGTGGTTCCACCATATCTGTACGTGTGAGATACACCCTTTAGATACTTTTCTTCTATTGTTCTATTCAAAAAACATCCATTTAGGGCAAAAAAATATAAATTTTGCAGTGTTTCCTCCAGTGTTTGCAGTTTTTCCTCCATATCTGTACGTGTGAGATAAACACTTTAGCTAGGGTTCTTCTATTGTTCTATTAAAAAAACATCCATTAGTGCCAACAAATATATTTTGCAGTGTTTCCTCCAGTGTTTGCAGTGTTTCCTCCATATTTTTTATTTTTATGTATTTTATGTTATTTTAAGTTATTTCCCTATCCACATTTGTTTGCAGAGTACTTGCCATGCTCTTACCAACACTTTGCTGCCATTTGCAGCCCTCTAGAGACATTTTAGTACTCAAAAGTTCTGGTCCCCATTGACTTCAATGGGGTTCTGGTTCGGGGTCAAGTTCGGGTCAAGTTCGGGTGCCGAACCCGGACTTTTTTCCAAAGTTCGGCCGAACCCGTCGAATCCGAACATCCAGGTGTCCGCTCAACTCTACATAACAAGACAACCCCTGGCTGCATTGGCGGCCAATGTTTATCCATTGATAAAGTATATTAAAGTTAAGCTGGGGATCTGGATAAACTACCCCTGTCAGTGGTGGGAAGAATTAATTTAATTAAAATGATTTTACTACCAAAGTGTATGTACATCTTCTCACACTCTCCAGTGGCAGTGCCTAAAAAGTTCTTTAAAAAATTGAATTCACCAAAAATGTATATGGGCTAAAGGTAGATGTAAAGTAAAGCTTACAACATTACAGCACCCAAAGGTAGAGGCAGGGTTGGCGCTGCCAGATGTCTATTTGTATTACTTGGCAGGACAAATGAGACATGTGCGTAATTGGTTTACACCGGGAAAAAAGCCTGGGAGTAGAGAAGTACTTGTTAAATATATTACAAGCTGAGAACTTTTTTGTAGCACTAGAGGCAAATGCATACACCAAGGGTTAAGATCCCCATGCTCTTATTGGCATGATCAGTATTGCGGGATGTAAAAAAAATAACGGGCTTCAGGGATATCCCAGCTGAACTATCTATGTGGGATAATCCCTTGTTTGAAGAATTGTATACATTTGAGGATAGTATATTTTGGAAGCAAAAAGGAATAGTAGCTCTGGAGCAGGTATACCAAAGTGGGAATATATGTTCATTTGATTATTTAAACGCACAATATAATATAGTTGATACATTTTTTTTTATAGATTTTTACATTTAAGACATGCGTTAAATACCCAATTTGGTAGTAAAAGTAGAGATATATCTAAGTTCCCCCTCATAGGAATATTGAGAACTCAGGGATTAGTATCCAAGCTGTACACATATTTGATACAGGCCAAGATACGGGATTCTCCACTTTAGATCAAGAGAAAGTGGCAAACAATATGTACATCTATGACAGATGAGATCTGGAGGGAAGCGTGTAAATCACATTTGACAGTCTCACTCGCAAGTAATAATAGATTGACACAGTTTTATATAATACATCAGGTTTATCTTACACCGTATAAATGAAGTCTGATGGGGCGAGTAGTAAATGCGGAGTGTGCAAGATGTCACCTACCAGGCCCGGACTGGGACAAAAAATAGGCCTGGGCAATTTAGACTGAGCACCCAATTTTTCAGCAACCACCCATTCGCGAGGGCGATTGGTGATGGGATAATCACGGAGTCAGTCCTCCGCACTGTAATGTGATAGGGGCACTGCACTGTAAATGAAGCTGTTAGGATTACAGTGCCCCTTTACAGTGCAGTTCCCTTTTCATCACAGTGCCCCTACCAATCACAGCTCCCCATTACAGTGCCCCTTGCAGTCATGCCCCCTCTTTTTTCTCTGTAATCACAGTGGCCCCTTTTACTCTCTGCCTCCCCTGCACAGTCATACCTTTGGCAGGGCAGAGGCAGGATTCAGCCTGTGTGTCCTCTACTGTCTCTCCCACCCTTCTAACGATGTCATCCTGTCAGCATGGTAGGGGGCAGAAGGAGCTGTAGATCAGGATCATATCAACAAACAGGTGATTACCTGCTTGTTGATATGAAAGGACTGCCGCTTTATTGAACCTGTATTACCATTGATTAGGTCCTTCTGCACCCCGGCTTTGTTCCCTTCTTTTTTCACCTGTAATATTTTAGGTTTTCCCATTTTTCTTTTTTTCCTCTTCACGGTTTCTTACTCTTCGTGTTCTTTCATTTTTATCCTTTATTTTTATTTTTTATTTCTCCTTTTTTTTCCTTTTCTTTATATTATTATTTATATTTATTTTTATATTTTATATTATTTTTTCACACTTTATTTTTATTTTATATTACTTAGGTAATTTTCTTTACTTGTTTTTTTTAAGTTTATTTTCATACATTTTTCTCAGTTGTACCTTATTCTCTTAATTGTTCTCCTTTTCCCACTCATTTCTTCCTTTTTTCCTATTCTCATTTCTCTATCATCTTTTTATTTTTCACTCATATTTTTCTCTCCTTTTCTGTTGTCCTTATTTTTCTCTTTATATAGCCCCCTTTTTTCTATCTGTTCTTCCCTCTTTTCCCTCTTCTTCCCCCTTTTTTATCTCCTTTTTGCCGCCATTCATCTTTATCGATTTACACTTTCCTGTGTCCTCCATTACCCCCTTTCTCGTTTACCTGTTTTGCTTCTGTATCTCCTTTACTTGTCTCCCGAGCTGATGGCTTCACTTCACATGTGTCTTCCTCTCTCCTGTTGGTTTTTGAATGGACGTAATCTGCCTGGGTGGGCGGGGTCTCCAGACGTCATACGTTTCCGTGTCATCAGCGGCCCCAGCCCTGGCAGCGTCCACGTTGCCTAGCTACTGCAGGCAGCAGCGCGTGTGCGTGGACAGCAATAGCTGTCTCCGGCTTCTCCCAGCCCTGCTCTGCTGATTGATGACATTGTCGGCAGGGCAGGAGAGCCTGTAGAGGAGACACAGGCACAGCCGCATAGAGGGAGGTGAGCGGTGACCACGGCCTGTGTTAACCCTCTCCAGGCCGCGGTCACCGCTTACCTCCCGCTGTGCGGCCCGGTCATAAACAAGTATTGAACTGCGGCCCAGAGATTGATCCCGGCGGCCCCGGCCCACTGGGCAAATGCCCGTTGTGCCCTATGGCCAGTCTGGGCCTGTCACCTACCACGGGCTGACTTCAAGCACGTAATGTGGTCTTGTCTCGGCATCAATAGATACTGGAGACAGTTCCTGGATATACAGTGGGGATCAAAAGTTTGGGCACCCCAGGTAAAAATTTGTATTAATGTGCATAACGTAGCCAAGGAAAGATGGACAAATCTCCAAAAGGCATCAAATTACAGATTAGACATTCTTATAATATGTCAAAAAAAGTTAGATTTTATTTCCATCATTTACACTTTCAAAATTACAGAAAACAAAACAATGGTGTCTGCAAAAGTTTGGGCACCCTGCAGAATTTATAGTATGCACTGCACCCTTTGCAAAGCTGAGACCTGCCAGTGTCATGGATTGTTCTCAATCATCATCTGGGAAGACCAGGTGATGTCAATATCAAAGGTTTTAAATGCCCAGACTCATCTGACCTTGCCCTGACAATCAGCACCATGGGTTCTTCTAAGCAGTTGTCTAGAAAACTGAAACTGAAAATAGTTGATGCTCACAAAGCTGGAGAAGGCTATAAGAAGATAGCAAAGCGTTTTCAGATGTCAATATGTTCGGAATGTTATTAAGAAATGGCAGTCATCAGGAACAGTGGAAGTTAGAGCAAGATCTGGAAGACCAAGAAAAATATCAGACAGAACGGCTCGCAGGATTGTGAGAAAAGCAATTCAAAACCCACTTTTGACTGCACGATCCCTCCAGAAAGATCTGGAGGGACACTGGAGTTGTGGTACACTATTCCACTATAAATAGATACTTGTACAAATATGGTCTTCATGGAATAGTCTTTAGAAGAAAACCTCTTCTACGTCCTCACCACAAAAATCAGCGTTTGAACTTTGCAAATGAACATATAGACAAGCCTGATGCATTTTGGAAACAAGTTCTGTGGACCGATGAGGTTAAAATATAACTTTTTGGCCGGAATGAGCAAAGGTACATTTGGAGAAGAAAAGGCACAGAATTTAATGAATAGAACCTCTGTCCAACTGTTAAGCATGGGGGTGGATAAATCATGCTTTGGGGTTGTATTGCAGCCAGTGGCACAGGGAACATTTCACGAGTAGAAGGAAAAATGGATTCAATACAATTTTAGCAAATTTTGGATGGTAACTTAATGCCATCTGTGAAAAAGCTGGAGTTAAAGAGAGGATGGCTTCTACAAATAGATAATGATCCTAAATACACCTCAAAATCCACGGAGGATTACATCAAGAGGCGTAAACTGAAGGTTTTGCCATGGCCTTCACAATCTCCTGACCTCAACATAATTGAAAATCTATAGATAGACCTTAACCCCCCTGGCGGTATCCCCGAGCGTGACTCGGGGTTGGTTTTTCATGTTACTATCGGTAACCCCGAGTCACACTCGGGGTAGACATGCAGAGCCTGCAGCGTGCGCTGACTTACCTTCTCCTGGATCCAGCGATGTCACCGCGCTGTGTGAGCGAGCGGGACCTCGCTCGATTCACACAGCGTCCTCCTGTGCCGCCGATCTCCGTTCCCTGCGACGTTACGACGCACGGGAGCGGAGATCGGCGCCAAATTCAAAAAAGTAAACAAACGCTATACATACAGTATACTGTAATCTTATAGATTACAGTACTGTATGTAAAAAAAACACCCCCCCTTGTCCCTAGTGGTCTGCCCAGTGTCATGCATGTCATTTTATATAATAAAAACCTTTTTTTCTGCCTGAAAACTGTAGATTGTCCATAGCAACCAAAAGTGTCTTTTTATGTCAAAAATGTTTTTAGATCAGCTAGAAAACAGCGATAATAAATTATAATCACTTGCAGAATTGTGCGATAGCGATTTGCGGGGAAATTCGTCATAAAAAAAAAAAATAATGACAGCAACAATTCTGCAACTGAGCAAATTTCAGTGATTTTGAGTTGATTACATTATTGAATAATTTTTATTTTTATTATATTATTACTTGCTATAATTATTTATAATTATTTATTATATTATAATTTAAAATTTTGTTTTTAAAAAAATGTCATACCCGGGATGCCTATTAGATTCTTGTTTGGTCAGATTTAAGTGAGTTATTCCTAAAAATCACAGGCCTACAGTATAAAACGCCAAATTTCCTTGCAAATAATTGTACCGCTTTTGGTACGTAATTCCAGACAGAATCATACCGCCAGGGAGGTTAAAAGAGCAGTGCCTGACAGACAGCCCAGAAATCTCAAAGAACTGGAAGACTTTTGTAAGGAAGAATGGGCAAAGGTACCTCAAACAAGAATTGAAAGACTCTTGGCTGGCTACAAATAGCGTTTACAAGCTGTGATACTTGCCAAAGGGGGCAGTACAAGATATTAACTCTGCAGAGTGCCCAAACTTTTGCAGGCGCCATTTTTTTTTTCTGTAATTTTGAAAGTGTAAATGATGGAAATAAAATATAACTTTTTTTGACATATTATAAGAATGTCTAATCTCTAATTTGATGCCTTTTGGAGATTTTTCCATCTTTCCTTGGCTTCGTTATGCACATTAATACAAATTTTTACCTGGGGTGCCCAAACTTTTGATCCCCACTGTACTGTCGGAGGTGATGGGAGGAAGTGTCCCATTCACTTCGGAAGTATGTCTTTTAGGACTAGTCGAGAGGTGGAATGGATATGCAAAGACCTGTCTACAGGAAACTTTATTTATGGCTCTTAAGCAAATTGTACTTGGATGGACGCAACAAACACCTCCTTCAAAGCAACAATGGCTTAAAGCGGTAAATCAAATACTTCCATATGAGAAATTATTGTACGAGCATAGAGGAACACCCCAGAAATATCAAAGAATTTGGGATGAGTGGTAAAACGTAGTATTAAGTCAGTAAAGGGGGGGGGGCTGCAACCAGGGTAATAGGGTAGTTGTATTTTTAATTGGGGAGAGGAGTGGGTAGAGAGAGGTCTCTTTTTTACCCTCCTCCACTCTCTCGCTAAAATTTTGTCTGCATTTCCTTCTGAATTCTTCTTGCTTTTTGTGTTTTTTTCTCTTTCTTGTTTAAGGTGAAATGTAATGTATAATGAAACATTTTTGTCATGTGGCGGCAAATAGATAAAGAATTAATGAAAAAACTTGATATAATTGAATATTGTAAATGCAGATACAGTATATGAAAGAATAAAATAAAAACCTATTAAAAAAAAGAAAACGGTATCATTAGCAGTAATCAGCATGGATTTATGAAGAATTGTTCTTGCCAAACCAATCTATTATCCTTCTATGAGGAGCTGAGCTGCCATCTAGATAAAGGAAGGCCCGTAGACGTGGTGTATCTGAATTTTGCAAAAGCATTTGACCCAGTTCCCCATAAATTTACACACAGAGTTCCACGTCCCTGGCTCTGTGACTGCCGATCGCGGGTGCCTGGCAGACATGCCTAGGGGCGTGCAGCCGGAGGCCATATATTGACAGCCTCCCGGCAGATCAGAGCCACCTTGCGGCCGTAAATAGTCGGCCACAGGATGGCAAGTGGTTAAGGGTGTCCTATGACCGATCCCCTCTGTCCAACATTTTTCCTGTTCTGAGAAATAAACATCTTATTTGTTTAAGCATAAAAGTGACAGGCTCCTATGTTATTTCTTGTTCATCGCCCACAAACCTGCACCCTGAGAATGTATGTCAGCCATCCCTACCCCTGGTAGCCACCATCAGGCTTTTGAAAAATTGGGGTGGCGATATTTAGTATATATATTTTTTTGTAATGTACCTCTAAAGCTTTGCACCCACAATCAGCAGATCGTGAGTGTTATGCCATGGTCCTGCAGACTGTCTGCCAGGCAGTTACACTGACAGGAAGACTAAGGCTGGGTTCACACCTCCAACGAATGTGGAGCGCATCAGGAGTCCGGTGCATCCATGTTCTCAGTTTCAGGGATGAATCAGGGCTGAATTTTTGCCTGATTTCCCTGAAATGGAGCCAAAGATGCACAGCGTTCATGTGCAAGCTGCCCCACAGCCGCAATGAAGATATGTGAACCGGCTCTCCTGTCATGTGAATTGAATGCAATGAAGCTTGCATCAAATTTGCATAGGTGTGAACCCAGCCTTAAAGGGTCACTAAAGGATTTTTTTTTTTTAGCTAAATAGCTTCCTTTACCTTGCTGCAGTCCTGGTTTCATGTGCTCATGGTTCGTTTTTGCTTTGATGTTGCTGTAAATCCTCTCTGTTTTGGACACTTCCTGCTTGCCTGTTTCCTGATAACCACAGTGCTGGGAGATTTCTCACGGTGGTCACTAATGTGATTATTGTGTGTAAAACGAAACTGGATTGGTGCTGAGGAGTTTTAGACAAAGTATCACTGATCTCTATTGGCTGACTGCCCTCTAGTGGTTCTCTGTACATCAGAGAACCAGCAAACAACAGCAAAAACGAAACTACACTGCAGGCACATTATATGATTGTTTTTTTTATCAATTTTTAATAATTTTTAAAAGGAATCAGTTAACTATTATGTCTCTATGCCCTGTAAACAGTCATTTCAGCAAAAAAAATTTTTTCCTTTAGTGACCCTTTAATGAACTACCACAGCACTCAACAGCGCCATGGTAGTTCATTGAGAGTTCAGCCGACAGCCACAAAGGTAGTTTTGTCATTCACAGTGTCCAAATGAGCAGAGCGCCGCATGGCTGAGTTTTTTTGCAGATTGTGACAGCTAGCATGGTTTTCCAGTAGATCCCCCGCTAGCTGCCAGAACAGGCGAGTGGGGGCGGTTCATCTGTAATGCCGTGTACACACCATCACTTTATGTGATGAAAAAAAATGTCATTTTCTGTGAAGTAAAAAACGACGTTTTTGAAACTTCAATTTTCAAAAACGATGTTGCCTACACACCATCGTTTTTTCACAATGCTCTAGCAAAGCGAGGTTACGTTCACCACGTTTTTCCATTAAAGCTCGCTTCATAACTAGCTTCTGGGCATGCGCGGGTGTAAAAACGTTGTTTTAAACGTCGTTTTTTGCTACACACGGTCAATTTCTGTGAAGTAAAAAACGACGTTTTGAAAAACGACACATAAAATTGAAGCATGCTTCAATTTTTTTTGTCGTTTTTCACAAGACATAAAACAACGTTTTCCCCCACACACGGTCATTTAAAGTGACGTTTTTAAAAACGTCGTTTTTTTTTCATCACATAAAGTGATGGTGTGTACGCGGCATAACATCTTACAAAAGGTGAATGTGTCCTTTAAATCTGCTACACCCTGTCTAAAAGTAGGGAGAAAAACACATTGTGGCTTACCTCACAATCTAAATAGAGAATTGTGAAACATGGAGAAATTTCATTTGAACTTTGACAGTTTTGAAAGCGATAAAATCATTTCTCAATTTTGTTTTTTTTCCATTCTTCCTTGTTGACCTGTAAGCTCAGTTTATTTAATGAATGTCATGTCTAATTGTTTACTTTAGAAGGTGTTGCCCGTTCCTCTTACGACACATGGGAAAAAAAAACCTATCATGTCCCTGCTTGTTTAGACTAAGGAGAACTGTAGATTGGGAGAATTGTGCTGGTAGATGTATGATAAGACAAATTTCTCATCTTGGCTACAGCAAACTTTACTCACTGTAGTCCTTGCAGGTCCTCCTCGACTAGCCCTACCCATAATGATTTACAGTAATTCACTATTGGGGGTGCAAAATTGAAAATATTTTATATTATGTAAAATACAATAGGAAGCCTGTAACGCCTTAGGAATAGGAAGCCTGTAACGCATTCTCAAAAAATGTATAGGGACACTTTTTTGTCTGTAGACGAAGTCTCATTATAATTAGGGATGGGGCATTCATTTGTAGGCGTGGTGTAGCGCGAGGGGGGGGGGGAATGCACCACAGCAAAATGGGCATGGTCTAAACTAAATATCGGGTGTGGCTTAACGGGGGTGTGGTTAGAGTCTAAGATGAAAGAGGGATGGGGGAGAAGGAAAGAAAGAAAGAGAAAGAGATAGGAAGGGAAGAAAGAGAGAGAAGGAAAGAAAGAAGGTAGATAAATCAGAAAAAAAGATACTCCAAACATCTGGTGTTGGCACTTCAACCATTAAAGCACCATGTTTGTTGTGGTGTCAGGATGATTGAGGCACAATATTTCTTAATATAAAATGTAATAGTTCAACAAATTAAATAGTGCAGCGCAAAATATGTATAGCATAGAGTCCATATACTAAAAATAGTAAATCAGACGGAGAGAGACACCCCGTGTGGTAGAGATCTTCAAGTGAATACAGTATGATGAATGGAGTCCAGCCGGGTGACAGACAGGCATCAATCAAAAAACTAACCATGCATGGAATTAAAGGCAAAACCACAATCTAAGTATAGACTGGTTTTATTACAAAAGGGGAGAAGAGGGGGGATATAATCCAGAGAAGGCACAACGGCCTAAAAAAAGCAGCATAAAATGGTAAAAAAGGCACACACAACAACAGTGTGTCAGCAGTGTGTAAACCGCGAGTGAGCCTTAGTGGGAGCCCTGAGTGTCTCACTTACCACCGTCGCCTACCTCCAGATGCAGCGTGTCACTTGCCATGTCACCTGCTACCAGATGCTTGGCTCACTTGTCAACAGATGCAGCTTGTCACTTGTCTCCACAGATACAGCTTGTCACCACAGATACAGCACGTCACTTGTCACCACAGATAAAGCTCACTTGCTGCTCTGTATCTGTGATTCGGTCTCCGTGCCATTTGCAGAAGACTACTGTAGCTCTCGTGGAGGCCGAAGGGAAGTAAAAAGAGCTGGAGATAGTGTGGCAATGAAAGCGGCTACCAATATAAATGGAGCAGCCACCTGTGCTCCGCCTCTTGTTTCTTCCTCACGAGAAATGTTCTGTTGTAAAATGACGGCGGAGACAATTCACTAGTGCTGGCCCCGGACCTCTAGCTCTGGTGAAAAAACCTGAAAATGCCAATTTCTCCGTGAAATTTCTCAGGACATGGTAAGACTGGGACAAGGGTCCAAATACCGTAAATTTCCCGGGAAATTCGGGACTGGCTGCAACTATGCCTTATGTCTTAATGGAGCTAACTGTCCGTGCACACTGGGCTAAAAAAAAAAAACAGCCATACAATCGGATTCTGGTGCGAACCAAAAAAAGAGTGTTATGTCTGACTGTCTGTATGGCTGAAATTAGGTTACACAGACATCGCATGTGATTTGCACTGACATCGCATGTCAAGTACGGTTGCACAGCGCACCAGTGTGAACCCACGCTAAACGTCTTAATGTGCATGGACACATAGGACAACATTGAGCTGCTTTTACAGGCAAAACACAAAATTCCTGTAGAAACAGCATTTGTTTAACCCAGTATGCACAGACCCTAAAGGTTAGTGGGTATGAATTCTGTAATGTGGAAACTCAGACAATCAGCTGTGTGGACTTCTTAATGTTTGCACTCCCAGATCCAGCAATGATTCAACCAGTTGGGGTGGGCAACAGTGGCAGCTGGTGCTGCATATTTTTTTGGTTTTGGTCCTATATCAAAAGGGATCTTTGGCTCTGGTAAGCAGTTTTACTTACACTATGGTGGTGGAATTCACTTAAAGTTACGGATCTTAGGAAGAAAGAGCAGCTGTCATTTTGGACCATCACTGGGTGTTTCCTCATATTGCAGCCATATGGACTTTCTTTTTCTTTTCAATCCACTGTATTACGCCTAATACTAGTGGTACAGCCCATTGCAGGGCTTATAGTTCATGATTTGTTCACATCAATTTATGATCTGTATTTGGTTTTTGCACATAGGTTTATGCCCCGGCCTATTTCATGATTTGTCAATTTCACGTTTGAAATTTGGTTTACTGTTTATGCAGACAGGCACTTTAATATAATTCACGGTTCATGTTCACTCATGCAACTTTCACATTTATGGTCACCTTCTCCGTAAAGGTTTTCCTTTGATACTAGCACAACTATATATATTTTTCTCACTTTTTTTCACTGTTATGTTTTCAGGTTAGTTGCTGCTTACTTTTGTAGAGCTTCGGGCCATTACTAATTTGTAGTTATCCTAGCGCAGTTTCTTTACTATTATCTAAGATATTAGCACATACCATACCTAGTCCATCATGGGAAAAGCACAACACCTGTAAACACTGGAGCATAATTAATAAACAACATGGAAATTAAACAATATCTATGAATTATACTTAATAATAATGACATATATTGTAACAGTACTTACATGAAAATGTTTGTACTTTAACAAAAAATTGTCTAAATATATAATATATACAACAAAAACCCCCCTATCTATGTGTCTCCAATAATTAATTAAGTTTAAAGGTCCCCTTACATACCTCTATCAATGGGGCGTATCAGAGAGAGGAGTGTTCTAAAAAGGTGGACCTCAAGATGCCCAGAAGCATGAAGATCCGGACAGGATGGTGTCCACTTGGTAAGGGAGAAAAGTAAGGCCACAGAGGCCAAAGGTCTACCAGAGAGGAAACGGAAAATCCAAATAGTATACACTTCTCGAGTCTCAAGAAGGAGACTCGTCGATCAATCCGTTTTCCCAGATCTAAACCCCTCCAAGAAGGGTCTATAGCTTTCCGCCTCATTTAGACCGGGTGGTGTTGTGGCCTTCAGGTACCAGATCCAGCGCATTTCGCACTGGAGCAGGACCTTATTCCAGCCCCCCCGGAGTGGAATATGAATTCTATCTAGCACAGTAAAATTAACTGCAGGCATATAATAGTTATGACATCTAGCTACATGTCTTCCCAGGGGAAGATATAGATTACAAATACGCATAGAATGTATTAGCCAGATTCAGACAGACTTACGATGGCGTATCAGTAGATACGCCATCGTAAGTCCGAATGAGCGCCGTCGTATCTTTGCGTGCATTCTTAAAATTAGATACGCCTCACTGTTGCTAAGATACGACCGACCTAAGTCTCCTACGCCGTTGTATCTTATGTGCATATTTACGCTGGCCGCTAAGGGCGTGTACGTGGATTTACGCGTCTAATATCCTAATGAGGAAGATACGCAGATTCACGAACGTACGTACGCCCTTCGCAGTAGGCTACGCCGTTTACATAAGACATACGCCGGCGTAAAGATAATCCACCAAAAAGATGGCGCAGCCCATGCAAGGTATGGACGACAGAACAGCCGTCGTATTTTACGTTGTTTGCGTAAGCGTACGTGAATGGGGCTGGGCGTAGGTTACGTTCACGTCGAAAGCATTGAGTATTTGCGACATGATTCTGAGCATGCGCGCGCATGCGCCGTACCAACGGCCCTCATTTACATGGGGTCATGGTTACTTTACATGTAGCACGCCCACTACATGCCTAATTTGAATTAGGCGGGGTTAGGCCGGGCCATTTGCGCTACGCCGACGTAAGGATGAGGGCTGCTCTCCAGGACTTGGACTGGGAGGGAAAATTTGGCACCAATGAACACAGAACAGAAATGGGAATTCTTCAATAAGACCGTTTATGAACTCACTACAAAGTATATTCCCATGGGCAATAAGTTTAAAAGGCTAAAAATAAAACCTATGTGGCTCACGATCAAAGTTAAAAAAGCTATAAACAATAAGAAAATAGCTTTTAAAAAATATAAAAATGAAGGAACACTAGTGTCGTTTAAATGTTACAAAGAATATAATATGTAAAAAACGATATGTAAAAAAGGAAATCAAGGATGCAAAAATTCAAAACGAACGACAGATTACAAAACATAGTAGGACAAACCCCAAAAAATTATTTAAATATATTAATAGTAAAAAGGTGAAGTCTGAGCATGTAGGCCCCTTACAAAATAATCTAGAGTGGGTGACTGGGGACAAAGAGAAGGCAAATTGATTAAATGCTTTCTTCAGCTCTGTGTATACAATGGAGCATGGGGGAACTCATGTCCATAATGGGGGTGGTAGTGACACAGCCCCAAATCCACAATGGCTCAAAAGTGATATTGTCCAGAAATATTTAGACAGAATAAAGGTGGATAAAGGACCAGATGGAATCCACCCACGGATCCTAAAAGAATTGAGCTCTGTAATTTCAAAGCCACTGTATCTAATATTTAGGGACTCATTAATGACAGGAATAGTACCACTGGATTGGCACAGGGCCAATGTAGTGCCCATATTTACAAAGGGAACAAAGTATTTGCCAAGTAACTATAGACCTGTTAGTTTAACTTCTATAGTTAGGAAGATACTGGAACGTTTAATAAAAGACCATATGGATGAGTTCTTGCTGGGAAAAAACTATTTAAGCAACAGACAGCATGGATTCATAAAAGACAGAAGTTGTCAGACAAACCTGATTTCCTTTTATGAAGAGGTAAGTAAAACCTTGGACAGAGGGTCCAGAGGTGGACGTGATATACTTGGATTTTGCAAAAGCGTTCGATACAGTTCCGCACACACGGCTGATGTGTAAGGTAAGGTCTACACTCTACAGGATTGGATATATCAGTCTGTAAATGGATAGAAAACTGACTAAAAGACAGAATTCAGAGAGTTGTGGTTAATGATTCATACTCTGAATGGTCAAAGGTTATCAGTGGTGTACCCCAAGGTTCAGTGCTGGGACCCTTACTTTTTAATATCTTTATAAATGATATTGGGTCTGAGATCAAAAGTAACATTTCTGTCTTTGCAGATGACACCAAGCTATGCAGTGGAATAACGTCCTTACAGGATGTCTCCAATTTACAAGTCGAGCTCAATGCTCTGTCTGATTGGGCGACTATGTGGCAGATGAGGTTTAATGTTGATAAATGTAAAGTTATGCACTTGGGGGCTAAGAATATGCATGCATCATACATACTAGGGGGAGTACAACTGAGGGGATCTGTAGTGGAGAAGGATCTTGGGGTTTTGGTAGATTATAAGCTCAATATTGGCATGCAATGCCAAGCTGCGGTTTCCAAAGCAAGCAAAGTCCTTTCTTGTATTAAGAGAGGCATGGACTCCAGAGAGAGAGATATAATTTTGCCCCTGTACAAATCATTAGTAAGACCTCATCTGGAATATGCAGTTCAGTTTTGGGCACCAGTTCTCAAAAAGGATATCGGAGAACTGGAGAAAGTGCAGAGAAGGGCAACCAAACTAATAAGAGGAATGGAGGAGCTCAGCTATGAGAAAAGATTAGAGGAACTACATTTATTCACTCTTGAGAAGAGGAGAATAAGGGGGGATATGATCAACATGTACAAATATATAAGGGGTCTATATAGTGAACTTGGTGTTGAGTTATTCACTTTACGGTCAACAACGAGGACAAGGGGGCACTCTTTACGTCTAGAGGAAAAGAGATTTCATCTCCAAATACGGATAGGTTTCTTCACAGTAAGAGCTGTGAAAATGTGGAACAGACTCCCTCCAGACGTGGTTCTGGCCAGCTCAGTAGATTGCTTTAAGAAAGGCCTGGATTCTTTTCTAAATGTACAGAATATAACTGAGTACTGACATTTATAGGTAAAGTTGATCCAGGGTAAATCCGATTGCCTCTCGGGGGATCAGGAATGAATTTTTTCCCCTGCTGTAGCAAATTGGATCATGCTCTGCTGTTTTTTTTGCCTTCCTCTGGATCAACTGTGGGTATGGAGTTGGGTGCATGGGATTGTATTGTGTTTTTTATTTTGTTTGTTTATTTATTTTTTTGGTGGTTGAACTGTATGGACTTGTGTCTTTTTTCAACCTGACTAACTATGTAACTATGTAACTTAGGAAGCAAGTGCTTTGTGAATAGTGATGTCGCGAACCTAAATTTTCACGTTCGCGAACAGCGAATGCGAACTTGCGCATATGTTCGCGAACGGGCGAACCGGGCAAACCGCCATAGACTTCAATGGGCAGGCGAGTTTTTAAATGCACAGGGACTCTTTCTGGCCACAATAGTGATGGAAAAATTGTTTCGAGGGGACTAACACCTGGACTGTGGCATGCCGGAGGGGGATCCATGGCAAAACTCCCATGGAAAATTACGTAGTTGTCGCAGAGACCGCTTTTAATCCAAAAAGGGCATAAATCACCTAACATTCATAAATTGTTTGGAAAAACGTGCTTTAAAACATCAGGTATGATGTTATATCGATCAGGTAGTGTAAGGCTTAGGATTAGGGTTAGGGTTACAGATAGGGTTAGGGTTACAGATAGGGTAACAGATAGGGTTAGGGTTACAGATAGGGTTAGGGTTAGGGTAACAGATAGGGTTAGGGTTACAGATAGGGTTAGGGTAACAGATAGGGTTAGGGTAGGGTTAGGGTTACAGACAGGGTTAGGGTTACAGATAGGGTTAGGGTTACAGATAGGGTTAGGGTAACAGATAGGGTTAGGGTAGGGTTAGGGTTAGGATAGGGTTAGGGTTACAGATAGGGTTAGGGTTACAGATAGGCTTAGGGTTAGGGTTACAGATAGGGTTAGGGTTACAGATAGGGTTAGGGTTGGGGTTACAGATAGGGTTAGGGTTACAGATAGGGTTAGGGTAACAGGGTTACAGACAGGGTTAGGGTTACAGATAGGGTTATAGATAGGGTTAGGGTTAGGGTAACAGATAGTGTTAGGGTTAGGTTAGGGTTAGGGTTACAGATAGGGTTAGGGTTACAGATAGGGTTAGGGTAACAGATAGGGTTAGGGTAGGGTTAGGGTTAGGGTTACAGATAGGGTTAGGATTACAGATAGGCTTTGGGTTAGGGTAACAGATAGGGTTAGGGTTAGGGTTATGGTTACAGACAGGGTTAGGGTTACAGATAGGGTTAGGGTTACAGCTAAGGTTAGGGTTAGGGTTACAGATAGGGTTAGGGTTTCAGATAGGCTTAGGGTTAGGGTTACAGAAAGGGTTAGGGTTAGGGTTACAGATAGGGTTAGGGTAACAGATAGGGTTAGGGTTACAGATAGGGTAAGGGTAGGGTTAGGGTTACAGACATGGTTAGGGTTACAGATAGTGTTAGGGTTAGGGTTACAGATAGGGTTAGGGTTAGGGTAGTGTTAGGGTTACAGACAGGGTTAGGGTTACAGATAGGGTTAGGGTTACAGATAGAATTAGGGTTAGGGTAACAGATAGGGTTAGGGTTACAGATAGGGTTAGGGTTAGGGTAGGGTTAGGGATACAGACAGGGTTAGGGTTACAGATAGGGTTAGGGTTAGCATTACAGATAGGGTTAGGGTTAGGGTTACAGATAGGGTTAGGGTAACAGATAGGGTTAGGGTTAGGGTTACAGACAGGGTTACCCAGTCTTCAGAGGCCACGTACCCTGAACTCGAAAAGTTAGGGTTACAGATTGGGTTAGGGTTACAGATAGGGTTAGGGATAGGGTTAGGGTTACAGTTAGGGTTAGGGTTACAGTCTGTAACCCTAACCCTATCTGTAACCCTAACCCTATCCCTAACCCTAACCCTATCTGTAACCCTAACTTTTCGAGTTCAGGGTACGTGGCCTCTGAACACTGGTCATTATTCTAGGGCCAAAAGGAATCACAGCACCACGACCACGACAGCCCCTGCGGGGTGGCCTGCCTCTGCCAGTTATTTTTTTTTATTTATTTAGTTGTACTATGCGTGCAAGCTACTGTGACACCAGATATGAGTGGCACTGTGCACTGGCAGAAGTTGGCAGAGTAGACGCTGTAGGCCTGACACACGCCTGCAGATAACTAACTGCTATTCTATTGCAGTCAAAATTGTGTTTTTTCTTTTTAAATTTAATCTACTATGCCACCAGATATATGAGTGGTGGCACTGGGCAAGTGGGCACAGTATATACTATGAGCCTGACACACGCTGGCAACTGACTACTATTCTATTGCAGTAAATTTTTGGGGGTTTTTAAATGTTATGTACTGTGCCACCAAGATAGTTGAGTGGTGGGTGGCACTGGGCACAGTGTACGCTGTACCCCTGACACACGCTGGCAGCCAGGCAACTGACTGCTATTCTATTGCAGTAATAAAAAATATATATATTTTTAAATGTTATCTACTGTGCCACCAAGATAGATGAGTGGTGGGTGGCACTGGGCACAGAGTATGCTGTACCCCTGACACACGCTGGCAGCCAGGCAACTGACTACTATTATATTGCAGTAATATTTTTTTTTTTAAATGTTATGTACTGTGCCACCAAGATAGATCAGTGGTGGGTGGCACTGTGCACAGTGTACACTGTACCCCTGACACACGCTGGCAGCCAGGCAACTGACTACTACGCATATGTTTGCGTGCATCGACGAACGCGCAAAAATCGCCGCAAATTATTCGCCGGCGAACAGTTCTGTACATCTCTATTTGTGAATACTGGCCTTGCCTCACTATGTTACGTCGGCGTAGTGCAAATGGGATGAGCTACGCCGAACTAAAGATGCACCCGTCTCTCTGAATCTGGCTATATATGTTTTTCAACCGTTTGCATAATTCCTGTTTTGTTTTTCCTATGTAAAAAGAACCACACTGTCACTGCATGAGATACACGACTCCCCGAGTTCTGCAGTTAGCAAAATGTCTCTCCATTAGGCAGTGCCAGTGTGGTTCTCCTACCTATTACCATGCATTGTGCACAGGACCCACATGAGTAAGTACCATGAGTTTTACATGGATCTTTTCTAAAGCTACCTTTATATTCGCTCTGGACCAACAGAAGGTAATTTGTGATATATCCGTCACCAAATTCTTAAGGATAGGATCTTCGGTAAGAATAGGCTAAAAATTAGAAATAATTTTCTGTATGTTAAGTAGAGTTGAGCGAACCCGAACTGTAAAGTTCGGGTTCGGTACGGACTTTGGGTTTTTCCCAAACCCGGACCCAAATAATTGGAAAAAGTCTGGGTTCGGAGTTCGGGGGAAAAAAATTTGCGGAGGTCCCCGCAAATTCAATAACAAGACCCTTTAGGTCTGGTATGGATATTAAGGGGAAAAAAAATGACGTGCGGTTCCCCCTAAATATCCATAACCAGACCCGTTATCCGAGCACGTTGACCTGGCCAAGGACCCACCCCAAAGCACCCTCCCAATGTTGAGGGCATGTGGCCTGGTGCGGTTCAGGAGAGGGGGGGCCGCACTCTGTCCCCCCTCTTTTCTGCGGCCGGCCAGGTCAACGTGCTTGGATAAGGGGTCTGGTGTGGATTTTAGGGAGAACTCCACACCATTTTTTTTTTAAATTTGGGGTGGAGTTCCCCTTAAAATCCACACCAGACCTGAAGGGTCTGTTATGGATCTTTAGGGGGAACCGCACGTGATTTTTTTTTTAATTGACGGCGGGGTTCCCCTTAATATCCATAACAGACCTAAAGGGTCTGGTTATTGAATTTGCGGGGACCTCCGCGCATTTTTTTTCTAAAAGTCCGTGTCCCATTGACTACAATGGGGTTCGGAGTTCGGGTTCGGGTTCCCGAACCCAAACTTTTTTTTAACATCCAGGTGTCCGCTCAACTCTAATCTTAAGATGTTCATTTGAATATCCGATAATAATCCTTGTGTTGTTTTCTTCACTTTTTTTCTTTATTTTTGGCTTGAAAATCAGACTTCGCCTATTGATGGCTGTAACGGACCTATGAACTATTCTGCCTAGACATCTATAATCTTCATGCAGGGAGGACTACAAGGAACTGCATGGGTTTTCATATTGGATGTACCACATTGTATTCTGAGCTCAAAGGGTTAATTGGACAAGGGTCTCTTTCACTGCTGAATGCTAATGTACCCTTTGCATAGCTAATGAACTCTCTTTTGTGTAGGTAACAGCCTCCTGTGAGGTGTATGCTGACGGGGATTATGTGTGAGTGATAATTGTTTTAAAGGTTGATTGAATTCTATTGTCTGATCAAGCTAAGTTTAGGAGCCAAAACGTCTAGCGACTGATTGGCTCAAGGGAATGTCATTATTTCAAAGTATGTGTATTGAAGCCCCCCCTGGGTGGGGGGGAGTGTCATTTGTTTCTGTACAGTTTGTAACCAGATATAAGGAGGTAAAATGTGGCATTTAAAGTCAGTCCTGCTTGACTCTGCAAACGTAGCCCGTCTCGTTTCTTGAAAGGGCGTTCGATGGGATATACCGGCGGTACCTGCATATCACAGCTTGTCAGGGAAAAGGACTTCTCCAACGGCTGAGACCCTCTCACCAGTGGGTAGCCGTTACATTGGTTGGCAGCACTGGGATGGTCCTTTTATCCAAAGAGCAAGTGCTGAATGGAGTCGCAGTACGCCAGGCTGAAAAGATCCACACTGAAAGATTTATTAGAGAGTCGTGGTAGGAGTGCCAGTAACAGACCACGGAGGGAGCTGATAGCTGAACTGCTGGAGCTGGACGAAATGGATGGATCCATGGAAGGAACGGAGCCCCTTGCACCGGTCAGCGAAGAAGATGTAATTACTGGGATTGTACAGCGGAGATTATCCTTGTATCCAGAAACGTCCGTGGAACTAATCAACCAGCTGTTCCGGGAAGCAAGGGAAGAGATACAAACGAAGAGGGGACAAGAACTGGAACTGGTAAGAGCGAGACAGCCCATTACACCTGCAGTTCCTACCCCCCCACCTGCTGCTACAGGAAAGAAAATACCGTTGACTGCATTTAAAGCTTTTGTAGAAAGTGAGGAGGAAATAGATGGATATTTGGCGGACTTTGAGAGGCAGTGCTCACTACACCAGGTACCACCAGACCAATGGGTCACTATTTTGTCGGGGAAATTGTCGGGCAAAGCCAATGAAGCCTTTCGGGCTCTCGCTCCAGAGGATATTTTACAATATCAGCAAGTTAAAAAGGCGCTGCTAACCCGATATGCCGTAACGCCAGAAGCCTACCGCCAGCGCTTCCGGGAGTCCAAGAAGATGGCTGTGGACTCCCACATGGAATGGGCCAACCAGTTACAAAGGGTGGCATCCCTTTGGGTCCAAGGGTGCAAGGCCAACACCGGGGAGGAAGTATTGCAGCTGTTCCTAATGGAACATTTCTTCCAAGACCTGGCCGCAGACATACAAGACTGGGTACGAGATCGCCATCCCGCTAACTTAAGCGAGGCGGCTCGGCTAGCAGATGAGTACGCGGAGACAAGGAAAGTAAGCCAGGGTACTATGCGGCTGGCTCAGAAGGTAGAACCGCGTACTCCAACCGCCCAGAGTTTCGGGCTCCAGTCCCACCACGTCGTCAGGGGCCTAGCAACTACCCCCGGGATTCGCCTAGGGTGACGTGCCATCACTGCAGCGACACGGGACATATTGCTCGTTATTGCCCTTTGAGAGCTACAAATAACAATTGGAGATGCACAACACCCAACACAGAGGTCAGTCCATCACGTCCCTCTGCGGCCCACTGCCTGGAGACCGAGGGGGGCCCTGAGGAATGTCTGGGAATTTGGTATGAGGCAGACCCAATACAAGCTGCCTCTCCAGATAACCGTCAGCATCACCGTTAGGAGGTACGAGTAAATGGACAAGTAGCACAAGGCCTAAGAGATTCCGGGACTACTATCACTCTGATTCAAAAACATCTGGTAAAGCCAGAGAACGTGTCCACTTGCACAGTTGCCGTCCGGGTCGCAGGCGGTGCTGTATTTCGCGTACCCACCGCCCGGGTGCACTTAGACTAGGGAGCCGGGTCAGGAAAGACCACAGTTGGTATCATGGACAACCTACCTGCCGAGGTGGTGCTGGGCAACGACATTGGCCCTCTGACTTCGGCTTATTTACCTACACCTGCTGCTGCTTGTCCCGTGACCACCCGCGTTGCTGGAATCAACCCGCTTGCTGCTGAGAACCGGGTAAGACTACCTTCCCCGACATGTATGATAAGAGGGGGAACCAATGCGCAAATCCACCTAATCAAGGGTATTCTAAACTAAAAGGAAGCTAAAATTAATAAATAGCAGCCACGACAGAAAGTGTTCTCACACTCAAGACAGATAAGAATAATGGTAGGTGTAATGGCGCTAAAAACAATAAAAAAACTTAAAACAATAAATACTCCTCATCACTAGACCCATAAAATAATTAAGAAAGTAACGTGGTGAATCCTCCAATGGATGTGAATAAAATGTGTTCCACTCTGGGTCAATCCTGGAATACCATCCGACATCAACAAAAAATGTGGAGGGTATTAATAGTGGTAGATAATAATACGTACCTAATGATTAGTGAACAACTGTGCCAAAACACTGCACAATGTTGCATCAATACACTCAAAAATGACTAATTGGTAGCATAGTGAACATAGATGATAGTGAAAAAACAAATCCAGTATAATTAAAATCACCAAAGGCAGTAATCCATTAAAGTGCAGCGTGCAATGATATAAGTGCAAAAAATACAAAGTGATCCGAAGTAATTTAAATGACATGCACCAATGAGCATTAAAATAAAATCTATATGTGAAAAAATGTCCAGTGAAAAAAACAATATTAAGATGGTAACAGTGTCTCAAATAATCCACCAATTGAGGTTAAAATAAAACAAGGTGATATTAGCAAAGTGTCCCAGTGCATATAATCATGAAGAATAAACAATCATGAATAAATATTCAGTGAAAAAAATGTGCTCCAAAACACAGATCCTTATATCCAAAGCGTTCAGTGATCAATGCTGGATGTGCATGCGTGCTTATACTTCCACCATCAGGCTTCCCAGAAATGTCCGACAGACTAGGTGTTCCAGCCCCTTACCTCAGAGCGGCTTGTAATCAAGCCTAAATGGATATCTCACAGGCAGTCTGCTGCTCATCCACTCCCTCAATCTCACGGCTCGGTCACAGATGATTGCAGTCTCTCAGAGGAAATATAAAGCAAGGGGAGCCTCCATAGTCTAGTAACACAAAGATCGTACACGCCGACTTTTACTGCTTGAAATGTGAGTGTCTACTTGTTGCTTAAATAAATGTTTTAATGTTACTACACTATGGAGGCTCCCCTTGCTTTATATTTCCTCTGAGAGACTGCAATCATCTGTGACCGAGCCGTGAGATTGAGGGAGTGGATGAGCAGCAGACTGCCTGTGAGATATCCATTTAGGCTTGATTACAAGCCGCTCTGAGGTAAGGGGCTGGAACACCTAGTCTGTCGGACATTTCTGGGAAGCCTGATGGTGGAAGTATAAGCACGCATGCACATCCAGCATTGATCACTGAACGCTTTGGATATAAGGATCTGTGTTTTGGAGCACATTTTTTTCACTGAATATTTATTCATGATTGTTTATTCTTCATGATTATATGCACTGGGACACTTTGCTAATATCACCTTGTTTTATTTTAACCTCAATTGGTGGATTATTTGAGACACTGTTACCATCTTAATATTGTTTTTTTCACTGGACATTTTTTCACATATAGATTTTATTTTAATGCTCATTGGTGCATGTCATTTAAATTACTTCGGATCACTTTGTATTTTTTGCACTTATATCATTGCACGCTGCACTTTAATGGATTACTGCCTTTGGTGATTTTAATTATACTGGATTTGTTTTTTCACTATCATCTATGTTCACTATGCTACCAATTAGTCATTTTTGAGTGTATTGATGCAACATTGTGCAGTGTTTTGGCACAGTTGTTCACTAATCATTAGGTACGTATTATTATCTACCACTATTAATACCCTCCACATTTTTTGTTGATGTCGGATGGTATTCCAGGATTGACCCAGAGTGGAACACATTTTATTCACATCCATTGGAGGATTCACCACGTTACTTTCTTAATTATTTTATGGGTCTAGTGATGAGGAGTATTTATTGTTTTAAGTTTTTTTATTGTTTTTAGCGCCATTACACCTACCATTATTCTTCCCCGACATGTACTGTAGATCCGGCACAATATCACAGTCTAAAATGGGAATGTGACAAGTTGGCCAGTGAGAAATCAGAGATGCAACTACACTATGTCATGTATTATGAGATGTCCCGTGGCTTGAACATTGAAATGCACAAACAGGCGGAAATTGTCAAAAGATTAAATGGGATTTGCATCCAGGTGGTGCCGTATCTGTCCCAAGAGCATCAGCAACAGGTTTTGGGAGCCATTGAGAGAGCAAAGCAAGTGACTGTTCCAGAACTGAATTCTATTATTCACCTTCACCATCAGCTACCGACCTGGTAAGTCAATGGGAAGGCCGACGGACTGTCCAGGCAAACGGAGCTTTTACCTTAACAGCAGACCGGACATCCCCAAGTTGATCCGAAAAGGATCAATCCGGGTCTGCCGGAGTGTTCCACAAAAGGGGAGTAGTGTAACGGACCTATGAACTATTCTGCCTGGATATCTATAATCTTCATGCAGGGAGGACTACAAGGAACTGCATGGCTTTTCATATTGGATGTACCACATTGTATTCTGAGCTCAAAGGGTTAATTGGACAAGGGTCTCTTTCACTGCTGAATGCTAATGTACCCTTTGCATATGATAAAGTGAGGGTGCTCTTGCGCCTACCTAGTAAAGCTTAAGATGTGAAGTAAAATAATAGTAATGAACTAAAAGTGATGATGCTGCTCAATCTAATAATGTATAAATATCAAATAGAAATACAATAAAATAGTGAAAGGTAAAGTGACGAGCGCAATGAATATGACTAAGTAATCAAAGTGTTAATCAGTGAACATTGATAATAAACTAAAATTGAAACAAAGTGCTAAAAAATATTAAAAACATCAATAATGAATAAAACCGTTCAGCCAGCAAGTGGCCAGTGAAAAAAAAAAAAAAAAAAAAAAAAAAAAGTGTGCACAAAAATAGCTGCAAAAGTCAGCAGGCAAACATAAATATGAAGCCTAAATCAGTCCTGGAATAATAGGCTAACAATACAGCCTTTATACGTGCATAAAAGTGTAGGAAGTTCCATAAAGACAAAAATAAATATAAACTTCTCCAATAGTGATAAACAAATGTTTAAAATCTTCTCATGTGGGTCTTCAAATAATGTGGGCTCACAATGCGCTTACCTTCCCAAGGTAATAATCAAGCCTTGATTAAATGGATATCCACAAGGGGTGTTGTTGAATCTGCAACTAGCTGTGGATGTTCAGGGCGTCCTGTATAATCCAATGTTTGTAGGCTCCAGATTTCTATTTGGCAGCGGTGGTGCTCAGCATGGGGAAATAAAAAAGGTAGCTTCCCATAGTGTAGTAAACCAAGGCTAATTTATTGGTAAAAACGCTAACAAGTGCATTTTAAAAGATCAAAGAAAACGAAACTAAGAAACAGCTGATGACAGCTTACTGATGTATTGCTTCAAAAATCAGTCCGTCCCTTACATGTTACACCACGTCACGTGGCTTCATCAGAGGATGAAGCCACGTGACGTGGTGTAACATGTAAGGGACGGACTGATTTTTGAAGCAATACATCAGTAAGCTGTCATCAGCTGTTTCTTAGTTTCGTTTTCTTTGATCTTTTAAAATGCACTTGTTAGCGTTTTTACCAATAAATTAGCCTTGGTTTACTACACTATGGGAAGCTACCTTTTTTATTTCCCCATGCTGAGCACCACCGCTGCCAAATAGAAATCTGGAGCCTACAAACATTGGATTATACAGGACGCCCTGAACATCCACAGCTAGTTGCAGATTCAACAACACCCCTTGTGGATATCCATTTAATCAAGGCTTGATTATTACCTTGGGAAGGTAAGCGCATTGTGAGCCCACATTATTTGAAGACCCACATGAGAAGATTTTAAACATTTGTTTATCACTATTGGAGAAGTTTATATTTATTTTTGTCTTTATGGAACTTCCTACACTTTTATGCACGTATAAAGGCTGTATTGTTAGCCTATTATTCCAGGACTGATTTAGGCTTCATATTTATGTTTGCCTGCTGACTTTTGCAGCTATTTTTGTGCACACTTTTTTTTTTTTTTTTTTTTTCACTGGCCACTTGCTGGCTGAACGTTTTTATTCATTATTGATGTTTTTAATATTTTTTAGCACTTTGTTTCAATTTTAGTTTATTATCAATGTTCACTGATTAACACTTTGATTACTTACTCATATTCATTGCGCTCGTCACTTTACCTTTTACCCTTTGCATAGCTAATGAACTCTCTTTTGTGTAGGTAACAGCCTCCTGTGAGGTGTATGCTGATGGGGATTATGTGTGAGTGATAATTGTTTTAAAGGTTGATTGAATTCTATTGTCTGATCAAGCTAAGTTTAGGAGCCAAAACGTCTAGCGACTGATTGGCTCAAGGGAATGTCATTATTTCAAAGTATGTGTATTGAAGCCCCCCCTGGGTGGGGGGGGGGTGTCATTTGTTTCTGTACAGTTTGTAACCAGATATAAGGAGGTAAAATGTGGCATATCACAGCTTGTCAGGGAAAAGGACTTCTCCAACGGCTGAGACCCTCTCACCAGTGGGTAGCCGTTACACTGGCTTTCACCCTATTAAACGCCTTTTTAAGGCTAGTTTTTGTATACCCTCTTGTTAAGAGGCGTGTTGTCAGGGAGTCGCTTTCTTTTTGGAAATCTGCATCCGTTGAACAATTCCTTCGGAAAACACATACTAGTATTAGGGAAAGATTCCTGATGAGGAGGGAAAGCATAGGGTTAAATCTCTTATGGATACCTTCCTGACTGGGCAGGAGACAACCAGGCCGCATTCAGCCCCCTCTCAAAAGAGGTCTATTTGAAATCTACTCCTTTCACGTTTCTGGAAACCATGGGCCAGATCCTCAAAAGAGATACGCAGACTTAACTGCTGTTCAGTCTGTGTCTAACTTTGGAAACGATCCTCAAAAGGCTTTTTCCAAAGTTAGGCAGAAGATCCGGCATGTGTAATTGAATTACACTACCGAATCTTAGGATGCAGTACCGCATCCGCCGCTGGGGGCATTTCGAGTCGAAATTCCGTTTCTAGTATGCAAATTAGCACTTAAGGCGATCCACAAAGCTTTCCAGCTTCGTTTTTTCGCCGTAATTTTTATTTTGCAAGTGTAAAACTAGGGCTGGTGTTACAAAGTGTAAACTAGTAACACCATGTAAAAGCCCATTCCAGCGACGGCATTTGGTATGCATTCCCGAGGGAGAACTCCACGGCAATTTGTAAAAACAAAACCGGCATGGGTTCCCCCCCAGGAGCATACCAGGCCCTTAGGTCTGGTATGGGTTGTAAGGAGACCCCCCCACGTCGCAAAATCGACGTAGGGGGTCCCCCTACAATCCATACCAGACCCGTATCCAAAGCACGCTACCCGGCCGGTCAGGAAGGAAGTGGGGATGAGCGAGCCAGGCCGCATGCCCTCAACATGGGGGGGTTGGGTGCTCTGGGGCAGGGGGGCGCACTGCGGGCCCCCCCACCCCAGAGCACCCTGTCCCCATGTTGATGAGGACAGGACCTCTTCCCGACAACCCTTGCCATTGGTTGTCGGGGTCTGCAGGCGGGGGCTTATCGGAATCTGGGAGTCCCCTCAAATAAGGGGGCCCCCAGATACCGGCCCCCCACCCTAAGTGAATGGATATGGGGTACATCGTACCCCTATCCATTCACCTGTAGGCAAAAAGTTAAAGTTAGTAAACACACAACACAAGGCTTTTTAAAATAATTTATTATTCTGCTCCGGATGCCCCCCCTGTCTTCTTTATTAGCTCTATTACCAGGGGGGGGCTTCTTCTTCCGCTCTCCGGGGGTCTTCTCCGCTCTCCGGGGGGGGGTTTCTTCTTCCGCTCTACGGGGGTCTTCTTCCATCTTCTCCCCTCTTCTGCTCTTGACTCGGCGAACCCCGGTTCTTCTGCAGATGTCCGGTGCCTTCTTCTTCAGCGCTGGCTGCCTGCTATGTTTGTGTGTTAGCTCAATTTCTAACAGGCAGCCGGCGCGGTCTTCTGTGACGTCAGGGTCTTCTCTTCTGTTCTTCTCCCCTCTTCCGATGTTGCCTCGTCGCATCTTGTCGCTGTAATGATGGAAGCGCGCCTTGCATCCCATTTATATAGGCATCACCGTCCCATCATGCTCCGGCAGGTACCCACGTGGTGGGTGCACGTGGGTAGGCACCCACCACGTGGGTACCTGCCGGAGCATGATGGGACGGTGATGCCTATATAAATGGGATGCAAGGCGCGCTTCCATCATTACAGCGACAACAGGCGACGAGGCAACATCGGAAGAGGGGAGAAGAACCTGACGTCACAGAAGACCGCGCCGGCTGCCTGTTAGAAATTGAGCTAACACACAAAGATAGCAGGCAGCCAGCGCTGAAGAAGAAGGCACCGGACATCTGCAGAAGAACCGGGGTTCGCCGAGTCAAGAGCGGAAGAGGGGAGAAGATGGAAGAAGACCCCCGGAGAGCGGAGAAGCCCCCCGGAGAGCGGAAGAAGAAACCCCCCCCCCCGGAGAGCGGAGAAGACCCCCGGAGAGCGGAAGAAGAAGCCCCCCCTGGTAATAGAGCTAATAAAGAAGACAGGGGGGGCATCCGGAGCAGAATAATAAATTATTTTAAAAAGCCTTGTGTTGTGTGTTTACTAACTTTAACTTTTTGCCTACAGGTGAATGGATAGGGGTACGATGTACCCCATATCCATTCACTTAGGGTGGGGGGCCGGTATCTGGGGGCCCCCTTATTTGAGGGGACTCCCAGATTCCGATAAGCCCCCGCCCGCAGACCCCGACAACCAATGGCAAGGGTTGTCGGGAAGAGGTCCTGTCCTCATCAACATGGGGACAGGGTGCTCTGGGGTGGGGGGGCCCGCAATGCGCCCCCCTGCCCCAGAGCACCCAACCCCCCCATGTTGAGGGCATGCGGCCTGGCACGGCTCAGGAGGGGGGGGGGCGATCGCTCCTCCCCACTCCCTTCCTGACCGGCCGGGTAGCGTGCTTTGGATACGGGTCTGGTATGGATTGTAGGGGGACCCCCTACGTCGATTTTTCGGCGTGGGGGGTCTCCTTACAACCCATACCAGACCTAAGGGCCTTTTTTTTTGAAAATTGGCATGGAGTTCTCCCTCAGGAATGCATGCCGAGCGACGCTGTCATTTTTTTTTTTCCCGACGCAACTTTTTTAAGCCGTCGCGATCCTCAAAACTCGGCGTAACGTAACTTCGCGCATGCGCAGTACGGCCGGCGCGGGAGCGCGCCTCATTTAAATGGGACTCGCCCCATTTGAATAGGAACGCCTTGCGCCGGCGGAATTTTAGTTACACAGCCTGAAATTTCTAGATAAGTGCTTTGTGGATCGGGCACTTAGGTAGAAATTTTAAGGCAGTGTAACTTAAATGGGATTTTTTAAGTTACGCCAGGTTTTTGTGGATCTGGCCCCATGAGTGCACCAATACAAGTTTTACATTTGACCCTGACTGTGAATTATTGTCACCACACCCGCTGCACCCCACCTACAACCTCCAGACTAAAATAACAAATGGTGAATAGTTTTAATGGACCTCCTTATTCTACAATAACACAGACATGCTCTGCAGTTGCCAGTTCTCTTCTTTTAGTGCTGTATACAGTCATCAGCTTGTAGACTACCACTTATCTATAGAAGATCTGCAACTAAGCTCTAAGCGAACAGACAAATAAAATTGCACCTGAACACGCTTTGGTCACGATGGTATAATTATTGACGGATTTGCATATCACCTAGCACTATGCAAATAAAACAAATGCACTGACCTTTGATTTAATCAACTGTCTTCAGCCACAGTAACACAACTGAGCATAGCGCACAATATCTGGTAAGAAATACCTTATTTTGTATATTTGAGACAGAAGATGATGGCAGATGCAGCTCTGGAGGGCTTCACCCATGTTCCTAATTCAAGAATATTTGTGTGTTTCCTACTTACATAAAAATGTAATATCATTATAGGTCTTGTTGTATATAAATACTTTGTGATCACAAGTTTGATATATAGTTTGAGATGTTTGTGGTACAATTGTGTAAGATATTGTGGACCCCTGTCAAAGTATAACTCTAATGTGGGGAAAGGTTAGAACCTCTGTTGAATTTTTATTGTGTCCCTGTTGGGAAGATTTCCTGTTCACTTCCTTTTACAGTGACAGCATTGTCACCAAGACAGAAATCTCCAGTGGGGCACAAGACAGTAGTAAATACGATATCAAGACTTTGCTTGAAAGGAAGTGTTTTAATGTCCCTGTTAGCTTGATAACACTATCAGTAGGACAGAAAGTTAGGGAAAATCTCCCCAATGGGGCCACAAAGAGCAAAAGGAAAACCTGACCGGGTTCTAATTCTAACTCTAAGCCAATTCCAACTTTTTTCTGTCTTGTGCTTAAATGTAATATCAGCCATCACACAGGATAGATTTTACAGAGAGTTACATCAAAACAAAGTTTTTGTTCAATCATAGGCATAATAATATAATATATGCAGTATACATGGTAGCTACAGTGGATATAAGAAGTATACACTCCCCTGTTGAAGTGTCAGGTTTCTGTAATGTAAAAAAAAATGAGACAAAGGTAAATTATTTCAGAGCTTTTTCTTCTTTTAATGTGACCTATAAACTGTACAAGTCAGTTGAGCAACACATTTAAATATTTTAGGTGTAGAGAAGTAAAAAATAAATATAATAATAATAATAATAATAATAATAATAATAATAATAATGATAATAATAATAATAATAATAATATTAATATGGTTGCATAAGTGTGCAGACCCTTAAACTAATACTTTGTTGAAGCACCTTTTGTTTTTTTTACAGCACTCAGTCTTTTTAGGTAGGAGTTTATCAGCAACATTTGCCCATTCTTCTTTGCAAAAACACTACGGGCCAGATTCACAAAGAGATACGACGGTGTATCCACAGATACACCATCGTATCTCTGACTTACACTGGTCCTATCTATGCGCCTGATTCATAGAATCAGTTACGCATAGATAGGGCTAGATCCGACAGTGTTACAGTGTAACACTGTTACAGTGTAAATCAGCGAGATACGCAAATTCACGAACGTACGCGGACCCGTCGCAGTGTTCTTACGTCGTTTCCGTAGCGGTTTTCCCGTCGTATACTTACCCCTTCTTTTATCAGGCGCAGCCAATGTTAAGTATAGCCGGCGTTCCCGCGTCGAATTTGAATTTTCCTACGTCGTTTGCGTACGCCGATTCACGAACACGCGCGTCGCAAGTCCCGCTCACGTCGCAACCACTGACGTCCTAGTGACGTCAGTGGGAGCAATGCACGCCGGGAAATTCCACGGACGGCGCATGCGCATCTAAATCGGCGCGGGAACGCGCCTGATTTAAATAGTACACTCCCCTAGCCGCGGAATTTGAATTCCGCCGGGGGAGTTAGGATCCGCCGTCGCAAGTTTGGAGGTAAGTGGTTTGTGAATTAGCCACTTGTCTCCTAAACTTGCGGGAGCGGATCTTAATTCACGTAGATCGAGCGGGTCTATAGATCCGCTGCGCTACGTGAATCTGGCCCTACATATTTATCAGATTGCAAGAACATCTCCTGTGCACAGCCGTCTTCAAATCGCCTCACAGATTTTCAATGGGATTCAGCTCTGGGCTCTGGCTGGGCCATTCCAAAACGTAATTCTTCTTCTGGCAAAGCCATTCCTTTATTGATTTGGATGTATGCTTTGGGTCGTTGTCATGTTGAAAGATGAAGTTACTCTTCATGTTCAGATTTCTAGCAGAACATTCACTGGCTACATGCTTGATATAATTTTGTACAACTTGATTGTTTTTTCACTTGTATTCTATGCAGAGCATTTGCACTTTACTATATCCACCTAGGCTTGTTTGCAATAGACTTATTTTTTTACCTATGTCATGTGCAGCAGCAGCAAGTCCAAACATTAATTATCACATATAGGTGTCCTTTTATGAAAGTGCGGTAAAATACCGCTATTCAGTTCTCAGGCATTCTCAGGGGAGATCGCTCTACTCTGAGTGCCTGTTTATGAAACTTTGTAGCTCGCTTCTCATGTTGAGATGAGGAGTGATCTAAAAACGGCGGGAACTCCTAAAAACAGCTCCTCTCACTGTAATCTCACATGATGTAGCGGGATTACAGTACGAGGAAGTGTAAAATACAATAGTTGAACATGAATCAGCACACATTATTCCCCAACATATTAATAAAATAATAAAGTTAAATTCCCCCTACACAATCTACATTAACCTAATTATTAAAAAAATATGGCCCAGATTCACAGACATATTTATGCCACCGTAGCGTATCTTCTTTACGCTACGCCGACGCAGCCCAGAGAGGCAAGCATGGAATTCAGGAAGCCAGTGCTCCCAAAGCTGCGTCGGCGTGGCGTGGATTTAGAAGGCGCAGACTGGCGTAGGTGGAAGTGGGTGTGACCCCATGCAAATGAAGGTCCGAGCGTGGTGAAATGTTTTACGCCCGGCGTATCATGAACGGCGCATGCGCAGTGACGCTGACGTCTGCCCAGCACCCCTGTGCGCATGCTCACAACTACGCCGGCGCAACTTCCTGAGATACGCCGGCCCACCGGCTTACGCCCAGCCATTCGCCCATCCAGTGCAAAAGTACACCTGTTTGCTTGTTTCCCCCCTGGAGCACAGTACTTTTGTGGAGCCATGGCAGCTGCTAAGATTGATAAGGAGAGGAGGAAGGAAAATTTCTCCATGGAAGAGAGGGCTATCCTGACCTCAGCTATAGGCCAGTACGATGTCTACCTCAATGGTGCACACAGTGCCAGGACCAGCAAGGCATGGAAGAGGGAGATATATATGAGAAGATCACCCTGGAGGTCAATGCTCTTGGGCATGAGACCAGGACCTCCGACGATATTCAGAAGAAAATCAATGAAATGAGACGTCGGGTCTGGGATAAGCTGGCCAGCATGAGAAGGCACCTCAGGGGCAGCTTCATCTCTGAGGTTGACACCGGAGGAGGAGGTGATCGCCAGCTGTCTGTGGCGGGAGCAGGTGGAGGGCATGGAGGGCTTCGACTCCAGTGACCAGGACTTGAGGAGAGGTAAGTGTGTTTTATCCCCCATTCGGTGTGTAGCATGTGAGGGGGTGCAAAAGAACATGTGACAAGTGTGTGGGTCCACCAACATGTGAATGTTTTGTGTCATCCACAGATTTGCTGGAGGGAGTTGGGCCGTCGTCTGCAGGTGTCCGACCCATGCCATCTCTGGAACATCCTCTGCCTCAGCCTGACCCCCTGGGAAGCCTGGTAATATCGGTGGAGGGGAGTGCCCACACCTCTCCTCTATAGATAGTTGAGGAAGAGCCGGTGGATCTCCACCAGGAGGAATGCCTCTATTTTGAGGAGGCTTCCACCTTCCCCGGACCCTCAGACACCTCCCCGCCCATCAGGGGAACCCCCTCCGGGCTACCCCATCCAGGGGAACCCCCTCCAGGGCTACCCCATCCAGGGGAACCCCCTCCAGGGCTACCCCATCCAGGGGAACCCCCTCCAGGGCTACCCCATCCAGGCAAACCCCCTCCAGGGCTACCCCATCCAGGGGAACCCCCTCCCGGGGTACCCCGTCCAGGGCTACCCCATCCAGACGGGCACAAGCTTCTCCATCCCCCAGGAAGGCTTTAAGAAAGACCAGGGGTGTAGTTGGATCCCTCCAAGAAGGGCTGCAGAGGGAGCAGGCAAGGCAGACACGCCACATGGATGATCTAGCCTGTGACCTGCGCCGTGTGGCTGACAGCCTGGCCTCCTCGGCCAATACCCAGGCTGAATGCACAGTGGCTGTGCAGGGCACCCCAGCCACTATGCAGCAGTGCCTCGCTCAGCAGGCTGACCATACCAGCTCGATGTCGGACTGCCTGCAGGAGGTGAGCGCTAACTGCGCAGCCATGGTCACAGTTCTGGGTGACCAAACCGAGACCCTTGAGGCTATGCAGCACCACATAGTGGCAGGGGGTCCCTCACTATCTGGGGACCATGGTTCGTTTGTGCAGGCCAGGCTGGAGCAACATACCCTGGCCATTGGGGAGCTGCAGGCCACAGCAGCAGGCCTCGTGGCGGAGGTGAAGAGCCTGGGGGAGGTTATCCAGGCAAACACTGCTGCCATCCAGGCAGAGGGTCGGCACAACAGGTGACTCCAGCGGCAGACCACCACCCGCCAGCTGCGGATGCAGGCAGATAATAACTTGTTTCTGAGCCGCATTGCCATAGCTTCATTTGCCATCAGACCAGGGGATAAACCTCGTTCTGATGCGCCACCCCCCCACCCGAGTCTCCCACCAGACAATTGAGTAGCCGGACCCGTGGCACCAGGCCTGGCCCACGAGAGGGCAAATGACTACTCTTTGATTTATTTTTGCTCAGAGTATGAGTTTTTTTTTTGTTTTTGTTGGTATGTGCCGTCCTTCTGTAAGGGCATGATCCCTTTTTTTTTTTTTACTGCACACGGTGAGGAGTGCAGAAGTGGTGCCCGGACACCCGTTTGCAGGGGCAGGGTTTGCCCGGTGCTGCTACAGTGTGACTGGTGTGTGAGTGTGTGTATGTGTATGTGGGTGACATTCCTGCCAGGCGTGTCACCTTGGTTCGTCAGGGAGAGGTTATCCCCACGACCGTGTGAATGGATGTGGTGTGTGTGAGCTAGGGACCACAGTGGTGTGCATGCGTGCATTGTCCGTGATGAATGTTTGTGTTTAACGTGCAAAGATGCGTTCCACGAGGCAACTCCTGACTGCTGTTCCCTCAGCAGACGGGGTAGCCTCGGGCAGGGGGGGACTGTGTGGCTCGGGGGTCAGGTCATCACATATGTCAATCTCCAGGCCCTTTCTCATGGCGTAGTTGTGCAGCACGCAACATGCACCGATGATCTGGCACACAAAGTTTGGGGAATACAATAGGGTCCCCCCGGACTTATCCAGGCATCGGAAACGGGACTTCAGGATGCCAAATGTGCGCTCCACCACTGCACGGGTACGTATGTGTGCAGCATTGTATCTTCTCTCGCCTCTGGTTTGGGGATTCCGGTATGGAGTCAGGAGATGGGGCCCAGGTGCATATGCAGAGTCACCTGGAAGGAAAAAGACAGGAGGATGTTAGCTGTGCATGTGCCCCTCTTGATGTCTGCATCATGGGGTCGGACAGTCATGCCTGACACCCATGTCACTCACCAACCAGCCAGCTGTCCCCGTACACGTTCTGTTCCAATTCTGTTGGGATGTTGCTTTGACGGTATATGTAGCTGTCGTGGCTGGCCCCGGGGTGTTGGGCACGGACGTGCCATATGAGGCAATGGGCATCAGCTATCACCTGTACGTTGATGGAATGCCACTGCTTACGATTGCGGTATATGTGCTCTGTGGCACGGGGGGGCCGTAGTGCCACATGTGTGCAATCAATGGCCCCCACGGTGCGTGGGAATCCGGCAATGCTTCAGAAATCCTGCATTGCCTTCTGCCGCAGGTGCTCATGGGTGGGTTTGATGATGTGGTGGGATATGCATGTGAGGATTGCAGGGACAACCTGGTGCACATATCTGCTCATGGTGGATTGTGACATTCCAGACACGACTCCATTTGTACGTTGGAAAGATCCACTGGCAAGGAAATGGAGTGTTGCCAGTACCTTGACCAGTGGTTGCACTGCACGTGAGCTTTGTGTCTGGCTGGTGATTTCATCATGCAGGGCTGTGGCTAATTCCAGGATGGCATCAGGGCTGAATCTGAAGATACGATACACCTCCGATTCCCCCATGCCAAAGACGTTCATGCGCGTTCGGTATATCCTCTCCCGTGCCCTCCTCCGTGCCTGTGGACGCAGTAGTGATATGACCATGGCTGCCCCTGGCACGTTGGCATACGGATGTGTTGTCCTGCAAGTGTGGTTGCTCTGCTCGTCCGTAACGGTGCTGTTGCAGCTGCTCTCCAGCTGACCTGTGCATGTCTGTTGCTGAGTTACACCTGCTTTATGGGAAATAACTCTAGGCCGGACGTACAACCTACGCGCACATCGCGTAGCCTGCGCTGGGCGCATGTACGTTCATGAATTGCCGTATCTCCCTCATTTGCATATGTGAATAAAAAATTAATGGGAGCACCAAATACGTCCAGCGTAAATATGCGCCCACGATACGCCGGCGTAGGCAAGTTACGTCGGTCGGATGAAGTCTATTTTCAGGCGTATCTTGGTTTCTGAGTCCGGCGCATAGATACGACGGCGCATATTTGCACTTACGCGGTGTATCTCGAGATACGTCAGCGCAAGTGCTTTGTGAATCCGGGCCATTGTTTTTATCAATATTTAAAGATCATGGCCCAGATTCACGTAGCTCAGCGCATAATTAGGCGGGCGTAGCGCAACGCAGATACACTACACCGTCGAAACTTAGAGAGGCAAGCAGCCTATTCAGCAAGCAAATGCGCGCTGCGATGCGCCATCGTAACGTAATTTAGACGGCGTAACCCGACGCAATTCAAAGTGGGAAGGAGGTGGGCGTGATCCATTTAAATGAAGCGTGACCCCATGCAAATTAAGGTCCGAACGAACGGCGCATGCGCCGTCACGTGATCGCATGCCCCGCGTCCCACTGCGCATGCGCCCCAATTCGCCTATCGTATTCCCCCACGATAACCCAGCCCACCGTTTCCGCCCAGGGCATAAATCCGCCCAGACATGCGCCAGTCAAGTGCAAAAGTACACCTGCTGGTTTTGGTCGTTTGGTGTGACTACTTTTGCTTTCTTCTTATCCAAAAAGATGTCTGAGGCTGCGTCTAAGGATAGGAGGGATAAAAACTTTAGTATTGAGGAGAAGGCGGTCATTATTGATGCCATGCGAAAATATAATAAGTTCCTCCACGGCAAGGAAAGTGGCTCAATCAGCAAGGTCCGTAAGGATCAAATCTTGGCACAGATTGCAGCGGAGGTGAGTGCCCTTGGCTATGCCAACCGGACCCCAGACAAGATAGCCAAGAAGATCAACGACCTGCAGCGTCTTGTGAAGGAGAAGGTGGCCAAGATCAAGAAACACAGAAGGGGCACCGGAGGTGGTCCAGCCCTGAAGATAAGACTGACACCTGATGAGGAGGTCATTGCCAGGTGCCTGGAGAAGGAGCAGGTGGAGGGCCTGGAGGGCTTCGAGTCAGTTGATCAGCCCTTGAGGACAGGTGAGTGTGTTTTATCTTTTATCTGGTGTCTAGCATGTGGGGGGGGGAGTGAATATGTGACAAGTGTGTGGGTCCACCAACATGTGAATGTTTTGTGTCATCCACAGATGTGCAGGATGAAGCGGGCCCATCCTCGGCTGCTGGGCAACCAACCCCATCCCAGGATACCAGTGTCCACACCTCTCCATTAGAGGAAGTGGAGGAGGAGCACAGGCACCTGGATGATGGCATATATCTGGGGGATGAGACCACCGTCGCTGGACCCTCCCATACCTCCACCTCCATAGGGGATACCCCCCCAAGGGACTCAAACTTCATTGTAACCCCCCCAAGGCCCTCAAATGTGGGATCCCCCCAAGGGCCTCCACCCTTTTGGGAACCCCCCTAAGGGCCTCCGACCTTTTGGGAAGCCCATCCTCCCTAAGGGAAGTGCCCTCAGGGGCCTCCCCATACATTCGTCCCCAAGCCTCACCTGCACCCAGGAAGGCAACTAGGAAGACGAGGGGTGATCCTGACGCCTTAGAAGCCACTTTGGCTATGGACCTGGCCAGACAGACCCACCATGTGGGTTCTGTGGCATGTGATATGCGCCGGGTGGCAGCCAGCCTGGCCTCCATGCAGCAGACCCAGGCTGCTTTCACTGCCACCATGACCGAAAATGTGCAGGAGGTCAGTGCCAACAGCACTGCATTGGTGACCTGCGTTAGGGACCTGGATGACACAAATTCAGGCCTTGTGGCAGAGGTCAGGAGCCTGGGAGTGGCCATACAGGCCAATACAGCAGCCATTGAGGCGGTGGGGAATCAGACCACTGCGGTCCTCACCCGCATAGCCCTGGCTTTAGAGGGTATCCAGGCAGCCAGGGAGAGACCGGGGGATGTTCCTCCTCCCAATGACCCACCCCCCCACCCGCGGCTGCCCCCAGGCAACAGAGGGCACGGAGCCTTGGCACTAGGCGTAGTCCACGTCGGGCCAGATGAGTGCCAGTTCGAATATTTTCTTTTTATACTCGATATGATTTTTGGTTATTAACTGATACTCATGATATGAGTGATATTATGTTATTATGATACTCGATTGGAGTTGTATTTATTTTATTATTATTCGGGATATTTTTTTTTTGAAATATTTTCAGAGAAAGATACAGCAACATAATTGGAGCCTTGACGTGGCGTTGCTGCTCCCAAGTACCGCACGGTGTACTTCGGTCTAATCCAATTTATTGTGGTTTGGGTGAGGGGGGGTGTGTTAGGGACCACAGTGGGGTGCATGCGTGCATTCTCATTGTGACATGTTTCATGTGCGTGTTGCACGTGAAAATAAGCCTACCACGAGGCATCTCCTGACTGCTCTTCCCTCAGCAGACGGGGGACCCTCGGTTGGGGGGGGAATGTCATGACGGAGTTCAACCTGCAGGCCCCTTCTCATGGCGAAATTGTGCAGAATGCAACATGCACCAATAATCTGCCACACAAAGTCTGGGGCATACAACAGTGTACCCCCAGACCTATCTAGGCATCGGAACCGTGACTTCAGGAGGCCAAACGTGCGCTCCACCACTCCCCGGGTACGTATATGAGCCTCGTTGTAGCTTCTTTCTCCTGGTGTTTGTGGGTTCCGGAATGGGGTCATCAGGTGGGGTCCCAGGGCATATCCAGAGTCACCTGGAAGGGAAAAGACAGGAGGAGGTTAGTCATGCATGTGCCCCTCGTGATGTCTGCATCATGGGGGGGACAGTCATGCCTGACACCCATGTCACTCACCAACCAGCCAGCTGTCCCCATACACGTTCTGTTCAAATTGTCCTGGGATGTCGCTTTGCCGGTAGATAAAGCTGTCATGGGTGGCCCCAGGGTGTTTAGCACAGACGTGCCATATGAGGCCTTGAGCATCGGTTATTACTTGTACATTAATTGAATGCCAATTCTTCCTGTTACGGTACATATGCTCAGCGTCACGGGGGGGCTGGAGTGCCACATGAGAACAATCAATGGCCCCCACAGTGCGTGGAAATCTGGCTATTTTATAGAAATCGGTTCTTGCCTTTGCCTGCTGGACCTCCTGGGTGGGTCTCACAATGTGGTGGGACATCCGTCTCAGGATAGCGGGTACAACTTGGTGCATGCACCTACTCATTGTGGATTGGGACATCCCAGCCAAATTTCCACTGGTTCTTTGAAATGATCCACTGGCTAAAAAATGCAGGGTTGCCATGACCTTGAGCAGTGGCGGCACTGCTTGTGATCGATGTGTTGGGCTGGTGAGGTCATCCTGCAGGGATCGTACTATTTCCATGATGGCTTCAGTGTCAAATCTCAACAAGCGAAACACCTCCGATTCAACCATGCCAAAGAGGTCCATGCGATCTCGGGGTACCCTCTCCTGTGCCCTCCTCCTCCTCCTGCGTGCTTGTAGACGCCGTAGTACTATGACCACGGCTGCCCCTGACATGTTGGCACACAGATGTGTTGTCCTGCAAGTGTTGTTGCTCAGCTCCTCTGTCACACTGCTGCTGTTGCTGCTCTCCAGCTGACCTGTGCAAGTCCGTTGCAAAGTTACCCCTGCTTTTATGAAGGGTAACTTTAGATCGGGCGAGCAGCTTACGCGCACCGCGCGTAGCCTACGACGGACAATCGTACGCATGTGAATCGGCATTTCTCCCTCATTTGCATAATTGAATAGCAAATCAATGGGAACGAAGAATACGCCTAGCCTAAATATGCGCCTAAGTTTCGCCGGCGGAGGACAGTTGCGTTGGACGGGTGAAGCCTAAGTTCACGTGTATGTGCTTCTGTGGGTACCGCGCATCGATACGACGGCGCACATCTACACTTACGCCGCGTATCTCGAGATACACCGTCGTATCTCTTTGTGAATCTGGCCCCATAAATGTGCCTATTTAAATGTGAATGGTGTATAGTAAATTAATGGAATCCCACATATGTAATGCAGCTATACACCATTCATATAAATGAAAAATACATTTATAATCATTAAATATTTTTTTTTAATAAAGTATACAAATATAAACCTGTATAACTGTAATAGAACAGTCCATGTTTAAAACATATTTTAGGGTTTACAATTTTTTTGTTACCAATTAGAAATTATATAAAAATTACTTTAATAATAGAATTTTAATGCAAGTAGACTAATATATATATATATATATATATATATATATATATATATATATATATATATATATATATATATATATATACACACACACACATATATATATATATATATATATATATATATATATATATATATATATATATATATATATATATATATATATTTTATGGTCATTACCCTTTGACCGAGAGAGATGTGGATCACATAAACACGCGACAAGACTTACAACATAGATAGATCTGAAGTGTGCCTTGGAGGTCTGGTCAGTATGCCAAGAAAAGGGGGCATAACCAAGGTAAATAATGGGTAGTTAATTGAAGAAGGATATGCTGAGAAGTGCCCTGAAAAGGGGAAGGGCGGTAGGGTGTCGAATGCGATTGAATGCGCAGACTTGCGGACATGAGGTGAGCTGGGAAGAGTCGGCCCAGTGACGTGTAGTACCGCACACTGAAACGACAAAGAGCATATGTGAGTGGGCTGCTTAAATACCCTCTGGGCTCCTCCCATAAACTCAGGCCACCATACTGGCCTTCTTATTTATGGTCGTTACCCTCTGACCGAGAGATGTGGATCACATAAACACGCGACAAGACTTACAACATAGATAGACCTGAAGTGTGCTTGGTGGTCTGGTCAGTATGCCAAGAAAAGGGAGCAAAAGACTCAGATTGGGAAATAGCTTTTATTGATTTATTGTATTTATTGAGCCAGCTTGGTAAAAGCTTGTGCCATTTCTTCCTGAGGATTTGGGAAGTATGAGGCAAAACAAGGAGACTTCCATCAGCCTAGTATGTTGATTACGTGGTCTGGTACTCCTTGTTGGAAGGCAGCTGAGGCTGCTCAAATTTGGAAAGAATGTCCAGAGAACTGACTGGGGTTTGAAGCCCAAGTTGCTTAGGAGGATTCTGACATGCTTCACAAACTGGCTGCCACTCAGGGAGCTGGCTTAGAAAGTGTAGCAACGAGCTACCATCAGATTAGCTGGGTAGATGGAGCAGTAATCGGTCGAGCACCGTCACTGGGCGTCAGGCGTTGTTAGTCTGAAACAGGTTGATGTCAACCCCGGGGCTGTTTTTTTTGTGTTTGCAGACTGTGAGAGTGTAGTGGTTCGAAAGCGAGTGGGGTGGCGTCGGAGCAGTGTCTGACTGCCGGAGCCGCTGACTGTAAATTCACTAGGTCGTAGGGCCTGGTAGATGGCTGTTTGGGCGACTAGGCTAGGCAAAGCCCTAACGGGGAATGAGTAAGGATTTCAGACATGTCCCTAAAGAGGGCACTCTAGAAAGGTAGGCGCTTGCCACTGACTACAGGTTGGTGCTTCTGTATGTCCTGTAGGAGGGACTTGACTGCGTGGGCTCGAGAATACTGATGGTTTACTGGGGTCCTGCAGGGACAGGAAATGCTGGACGCAATCTAGATATAGTGTGATAGTATTGTGAGAAAGGGTCAGCTGCGTGTGGCAATACGATATGAAGGCTAGGAGGTGTCTAACGTCGCCTATTGCTGCTCCGGGGCAAGGGGCCAAAAATTTGGGTTAGTGTTCCAAGCAGTGCGATAGGCCTTCAGTGTATTGCGTGCCGAGAAGTGGTTAATAAGCTGGGTTGCGTTGGCGAGATGCAACTTCAGTCCATCGTCAGCAATGAGCAGGGTGGAACAGGAAAAGTTGTTGGCCCGGCTCCAGGCTCTTGATGGAAAAAACAAAATAAGGTTGGAATGGGACAGCACATCAGCTGCGATTTTGCATTTGCCTGGAATATGTCTACAGAAGATAATAAACTGGTTACGGAGTGACAACTGCACAAACCTGCGCATGAAGGACGTGATGGGGAGTGACTTAGACCTACCTTAATTGATGATGTCAGCTGTGGCCTGATTGTCCGTGGTGAAGAACACTGTCTGTCCTGTTCAAGTGTGGCCCCAGACCTGGGCAGCTGCCATGATGGGGTACAGCACGAGGCGTGATGAAGACTGGGTGAAGCAGAAATTTAAGAGAATTTCTGGGGGCCAAGGTTTGGCGAACCAGTGGCGGCCGAAAAATGGCCGCAAAAACCTGTGGTGTCCCGGCTGACACTGCCGGGAGGAACATTGAAATGCTGTTCTATCAGGTGGGGAAGTTGTCCCACATAGCCACGTCTGCTACTGATGCTTGGTCTAGTTTGAGAACTTGGACTGGATCTTGCATTGATGTGAGAAAATCAAGACAATACACAGGTGCTCAACAAGACGATATACATGCACTCGCTGACCAACGTGCGCCCGCTGACCAACGTGCGCTCGCAGACCAACGTGCGCTCGCAGACCAACGTGCGGGCATGTGGCCTGGTACGGTTCAAGAGAGGGGGGCCGCACTCTGTCCCCCCCTCTTTTCTGCGAACGGCCAGGTTAACGTGCTCGGATAAGGGGTCTGGTGTGGATTAAAAAAAAATTGAGGCTCAGCACCGAAGGGAGAGTTTTTTGACCGGATGATGGAGTGAGTGTGGGACGTGTGTGGGCGTGCTCCTCTGCTGTTGCGATGCTCCACGTGTGAACCACCAGCCTCTCTCCCTCCCTAGCAGCTTTCTATCTCCCGTCCTAGATATTGAGGGGACAACTGAGTGGAGCTGGATGCCCGGTTACTGTGGGTAGCAGAGCAGAGTAACAGCAGCTGGGCTTCGGTGCTTTCAGCCCTCCTTTGGCTGCATACTTCATACTTCCAGATCGGCAGGTCTGCTTACCGTTGGAAGTAATTTGACCCCCTCCTGGATCCTCGGAGCACAGTACGTCATTGTATCCTGCCTTCAGAACTGAGCACTGGCATCCCCAGCATCCCCACGGCTGTGCCTTCTCCTCCTCCTCCTGCTGGCTTCCCTCGGCACTGAACATTCTCCTTGCATAAGTAGGTCTGATCTTTTATTTACTTGTACACACACTGAATGTCACTGCTTTACTGAGCGAAAATTAGGAGAGTGGAAGAGATGCTGAGTGGAAAAACAGAATAAGGACATTTATGTTGGTGAACTGCATTAAGGCATAAATTGCCTAAGAAAGAGGAGAATCTGTGAAAAGGTGGTGGGGGATAAATAAATAAAAATACAGTCTCTATTTCACTGACAAAATCTAGAAATGGTTTAGACGGTGGAGTAGAGAGCAGCATACGCACGCTTGTAGCGCCCCATACCCCACACCCTGCACCCCGCCGCTCACCGAGGGAGGCAAAATTTGAATCCCTGGAACCCAGCTGAAAAATAACCCCTGCGGTGGCCTAGGAATGGCAGCGTGAGAGACATGGAACCCTGCAGCTTCGGGTTCTCTCCATGAGGATTTCAGCGATAGCGGTGTGCTTCTTCTGCGGGGTTTGAAGCGGTATTCACGGCGGGAGCTGGAGCTGGCGCCCTATGGAGCGGCATGAACAAAGACCGCAAATACATAACACGGGCAGATACAAAGAAAGCGGCCGCTCTAACAGATAGCAAGCAAAGAGACATTCAGAGATATCTTACCTCGGCATCTCCAGTGTCCATAGCGGCGAGCGGTGCAATTAACAAAGGAGCCCGCGGTCGGAGCGGTGAAAGTAGTGCAGCGGGGGAGAGGTCAGCAACGCAACGAAGAGCTTCCGGAGCAGGAGTTACCCAAACACAGACGCCGACTGCAGTGAGATCCGCCGCAATAGAGATGGAAATGGCAGAGATCAAAGCGATGCTTGCAGCTCTCCCGACACGCCAGGACATCGAGCGGCTCCCCACCCGGCAGGAGATTGAGGTAATGATACGCCATATGGAGGAGACTCAACGCCAGGACCTACAGGCGGTAAGACAAGATTTAAGTGCCCTGTCAGAAAAGGTGATGTTAAGAGAAAGCTCTATAATCTCAATAGAGCAGAGAGTGGGGGCCATCGAGAGAGCCGTGGAGGAATTGGAGCGTAGTAGAATGGACATAGCAGCCGAATCCCTAATAGACCTGCAACTACAGTTGGAAGTTTTAGAAGACAGAAGTCGCAGGAATAATGTGCGACTTAGGGGTGTCCCGGAGGCAACAGATACTGAGGATTTGGACAGTAAAGTCAAGGCAGTCTTCGGGTTAGTACTAAAATTACCCCAGATGGAAATTGAGATAGAGAGGGTGCATAGAGCCCCAGGCCCTAAGTCACTTAATTTAGATAGGCCAAGGGACATCATCTGTAGATTATATAAATATCAGCAAAAAGAAGCGATTCTCCGGACAGCATGGGACATAAAGGACATAGTATATGAGGGCGCGCCTGTAAAAATTCTACCAGACCTGTCCCGGGCCACCCTTCAGCGCAGAGCATGCCTGCGGCCGTTATTGGACCTTGCTAGAGAAAAAGGGGCTACATACAGGTGGGGGTACCCACTTGCAGTGACATTTCGTAAGCCTGCAGCGTCATTTACGCTCAGAGCCCCAGCGGAGCTTCCAGAACTATTTTTATTTCTTGAGACAACATCAATCCAGGTACCAAACTGGCTCCTACCAATAACATATACGGGTAATAGAGGAAGGCCTCAAATGAAATCAGGGCAAGGGAGGACCCCACAGAACATGCAAACAGCGGACACCAGGAAAGACGGGGGATCCCCTAAGAGACAAATAGTGGTCCCTGAAGGGAAGTAGTTGACCAGCAGGAAGAAATGTGATAAAAGAAGGAACTGAGACAGCCATGGCCAGAAAAAAATGATGGAGAGAGACCAGCTTTGGGGAATTTTTTTTTTCTTTTAACACCCCCACCCTTCGATCATATAACCTTCCCCCCCAAAGATTTTTTTTTTTTTTTTTTTTTTTTTATAGGGGGGGGCGGTCGGGAAGTTTTGAAAAAGGGGAACTTTTTGAAAAAGGGGAAAACCAGGTGTAACGGGGCAGTATATAGGGGACTGCATTCCAAGGAAAGTATCCTAAGGAATGGAGTGTATTGGAATGTTAAGACATGGTATAGTATGATTTAATATGAAAGGTTATGGTATATGGCATAAGGTAAATGGTATAGGGCCAATAGGCAGATATGGATGGGAGGGTGGAGAGAGCTGGGAGAGTGGAAGATGGTGGTGTGTTTTTTTTTTCCCCCCTCTCTCTGCCTCACCCTTCTGCCCCCTTTTTTTTTTTTTTTTCTATTTCTTCTTTTCAGGTGGGGAATGGGAGGGGAAGATACTCGCCAAGGGAAAAAGCGTAGCCCGCCAGAGGAGGGCTGTATGGGGGAAGGGGGGCCCTTTTTCCTTTTTTTTTTTTTTTTTCCACATCACATACAGGGGGAGTGAGATACACCCCAACAAACAAACAACACCAATTACAATTAACGATCCCAGTATTAACGTCAGGAATGACACTAGTGCACAACACATCGTATACACACATAGCGATTTAGATAATTGCCACATAACCATATAGACAACACAGACACTCACTAACATATAGATACACCGATACATAGTCTCACGACAAAGGGGTAGGGGATTCCCCCCCTTTTTTTCTTTTTCTCTCTCTTTTTTTTTTTCTCTCACACACACACACAACTCACAACACAACTACTGATGCACCCAGGTGCCAACGTAGTACGCTATCTGGGGAGCACAATATGCACATGGCACAATAGAGGGGCCCCCCGTTGTACAGAATACCCAGCAGACCCTGACGAGATGCTGTGGAGTTAGGAAGGGGCAGGTCGACCCACCCCCCCCCCCCCCGGCTTGGGGAATGCATTTAATGACAATACAAGAAATGGAATGATACGATTGGTGAATATCTATAGAGAGGAAGCAGAGAGCTGCGAGCTGGAAAATTGAAAAAAAGTGGTCCCACTCTTTTCCTCTCTCGAACCCCCCTTTGATACCCTACAGTTGGGATATTACTGAATCGTCTCTTTCTTTTCTCCGTCTCCTTCCCCCTACTGGGAAATGTGATTATAATTATATTTTTTGGATTGTACTTCACTCCCACCTCCATCTAGAGTTGGATAGTTGGAGAGTGGAGACCAATAAATGAGGGTGTGGTGAGGGATGGGGGGGAAGGGGGAGAAAGGGGCATAACAATAGAATAATAAAAGATAACCCTCTCGATATAAGGGGGGGGGGTACAATATAAAGTAATGGTATGGGCCATGGCTGTAACCTTCTATGTATGTATGTGTATATGTGTATATATATGTATATATGTATATGTGAAATATGTTAAATGTTATGTGGTATAATTACTAGAGAGTAGATATAGTAGGAATGTATGTTCACATTTCTGTAGGTCTTCCCCTTCCCTTTCTCTTATGGAGAGGGGGAACGAGCAGAAGAGAAGGGAAAAGGACTTGGCGATAGGAGTCACACTTGGGCCCCCACAATTGACAGAATGAAGGAACGTGAGAAGCCAGGGGGCAAAGGGAATTTTCTCTTTTCTTCAATTTTTTTTTTTTTTTTTTTTGGGAGAATTGGAAGGAAAATATGGGAATCATGGGGAGACCCGGAGCTTAGAGCTCGTGTTTTTTTTTTTGGTTTGTTTGTGCTCCCTGTATTTCTCTCTCTCTACCCTATTCTACTGAAGGTGTCCCTATAAGTGGGATACTCTCTCATATCTTTTTTTGTGTAAGCATTACATTTAAAAGGAAAGGAGAAGGAAAGGGAGGAAAGAGACTGGCACATAGGAGCACAACGGAAGGCCACTTATGGAGCACGCCCCCCCAAACATAGGTTGACGCTCAAATACCGTTAATACGGTGAGTGTTTCCACTCTTATTAGCAGGATAGCTAATATTAGGAAAGGAGAATATCTCCTTTTTTTTTTTTTTTTTCTTTTTTTTTTGTTCTTTTTTTTTTTTTTTGTTTTTTTTTCTGTTTTGTTCTTTTTACCCACTTTTACCAATCCCACCCCTCCCCCCTCCTTAACTGTCTGCCCTCTAGGTTTATGCTCTAAACTGATACAGGGAATATAGGAAGATAGATGGAGAAATTAAATGTACTTTCAATAAATGCGAAGGGGTTGAACTTACCCGAAAAAAGGAGAATCCTCCTGCATGACCTACAACGATTAGGTATTGACGTTGCGTATATACAGGAAACACATTTTAGAGAAGACAAAACTCCGACATTAAAGAATAGGAAATACCCAATAGCATACCATGCGACAAATCAAGAGGCAAAGTCAAGGGGGGTGTCTATTCTGATAGCAGGGAGAATCCAATGGACATATGTAGACTCCATGAGAGATCCGAAAGGGAGATATTTATTCGTGAAGGGTAAAATAGGAGGAATAGGGGTAACATTCGCCACAGTGTATGTCCCAAATGAGCATCAAGGAACCTTCCTAGACAAAACAATTAAACGCCTATTAGAATTCACAGAAGGACATTTGATTATGGGAGGAGACCTGAATATTCCCTTAGATCCCAAAGAGGATACCTCATCGGGAAAGTCATCCACATCTTTCAGTGTGAGAAATCATATTATGCAAACTCTGTATAAAAGTCAACTGATTGATATATGGAGGCTGCTACACAATAAAGAAAGAGACTACACGTTCTACTCTGCACCACATAAAATATACTCCCGGATAGATCTTTTCCTCATTCCACATGCCCAATTACACTCTGTACAGTCGACTAAAATTGGATCAATTACATGGTCGGACCATGCCCCGATCTTCCTGGTATATGAGTTAAAAGATTTTAGACAGTCCAGACCAAACCAGTGGAGACTAAATGAAAGCCTGTTGGAAGATAAGGAGGTCCTAGAAGACGTAATTAAAGAATTGAGGTTTTATTTCAATTCTAATGACACACCAGAGTGCGACCCTGGAATTATATGGGAAGCACACAAGGTGGTTATTAGAGGTGTGTTAATTAAACATGGATCTAGGATCAAAAGGAAACGTACTGAAAAGTTAAACAGGCTATTAAAGGAGCTAGCCATCTTGGAAGGCAAACATAAGCAAACATGGTCAACAAATGTAGAGAAAGAACTAGCTAGTAAAAGAACTGAAATCACAGATCTCCTGTACTATAAAGTAAAAGCGGCAATGCAGAGATGCAAAAAGGCTGAATACGAGTCAGGGAATAAGTGTGGGAAAAGACTGGCGAGGCTACTAAGAGAACAGAAGCTGAGTAACTATATTCCACATATTAACTCACCCAAGAAACACAGGGTTACAAAACCAAATGATATAACGAAGGAGTTCCAGGAATACTATAACTCTCTTTACAATATACAGAGCAAGCCCCCGACTAGAGAACAAATTGATTTGTATCTAACAGAATCCGCAATACCAAGACTATCAGAAGAGGATAGACAGAAATTAGATGACGTTATAACCGAGGAGGAAATTAAAGTAGCAGTAAGCATAATGAAAAGGGGGAAAGCCCCGGGACCCGATGGTTTTACAGGTCAATATTATAAAATTCTGTTTCCCTCGATATCAGGATATATGGTTAAACTATTTAATGCCTTAGGGACATCGGCCAGTTTAGCCAAAGATACCTTGCTAGCATATATCTCGGTGATACCAAAAGAGGGGAAAGACCCAGCCCTATGTGGAAGCTACCGACCAATTTCGTTATTAAATTCGGACGTGAAGATTTTTGCCAAGGTCTTAGCAAACAGGATACAACAACATATCCCAGACTTAATAAACCTGGACCAGGTGGGATTTGTCCCTACCAGGGAAGCACGAGACAACACAATCAAGGCAATTAACCTGGTGCAGTTAGCCAACTCAACACAGACGCAATGCGTATTTCTCAATACGGACGCAGAGAAGGCCTTTGACAGGGTGAGGTGGAGTTACATGAGGGCAGTCCTAAAATATGGCGGCTTTGGGAACAAAATAATACAGTGGATATTCTCCATGTATTCAGGCTTAACAGCCCAGGTACGGGCCAACGGAATTCTGTCCGAGCCCCTCACAATCTCAAATGGGACAAGACAGGGCTGCCCTCTGTCTCCACTTTTATTTGCCCTGTCACTAGAGCCCTTTTTGTGTACGCTACGAGCAAACTCTAATATTTCTGGCATACAAATAGGGAAGAACCACTGTAAAATTACAGCCTATGCAGACGATATGTTGTTCAGTCTTACAAACCCGTTGATTACAATTCCAGAATTAATGAAGGAATTTGAGAGATACGGATCTTTATCAAACCTACGTATCAATTTAAATAAATCGGAAGCGATGGGGGTAAACGTCCCACATATAGCGATAAACTATCTAAAACAAAAATTTAAGTTTAAATGGACTGACAATGCTCTGACATACCTTGGTATACAATTAGCAGGGAAGGTGGAGAAGATCTTTGAGCTGAACTTCCCACCCCTCTTACAGAAAGTAAAGATCTTATTGGATAAGTGGAACCAGGGTTTTCATAGCTGGCTAGGACGCTGCAATATTATTAAGATGAACATACTCCCGAAAATCTTGTATTTATTACAAACATTACCAATACATATTCCATCAAAGTATTTTAAACAGTGTCAGAGAGTGATCTTTAAGTTCATATGGGCACATAAGAACCCCCGGATACATAGGAAACAACTAATGAGCACTAAGCAGCAGGGAGGACTGGGAGTCCCAGATATAAGGAAATATTATTACGCAACACATCTGAACAGGCTAATAGACTGGAATAGGCATTCAGATACGAAGCTATGGGTACAAATCGAACAGGCGCAATTCAAAACACCTCTAGAAAGAGCACCGTGGTGGTTTGCCTCACTCCCTAAAGAAATGAATAAAAATCCAATAGTGGGTAACACGGTGAGGATCTGTGCAGCAGCACTACCTATGATGGGCATCGAGCCCAGGACCTCCCCACTATACCCAGTGATAGGTAACCCCCTCTTCCCATCGGGATACGAAGACGGAGCATTCCGGCAGTTGAGAAAAAGAGAGTGTATACAAGTAGCAAGGTATATCCACATGGGAAGATGGGTAACCATAGCGGAACTGATGGAAATAGGAAATGTATTCCGTTTGAAATTCTGGAATGCACTTCAGATAGTTCACTTCCTGAACACTTTGCCAAATCCAGAGAGCTTTGAGAGACCACTCATGAAATTCCAGAAAATATGTAACGAACAAGGAACATTACTACATAGTCTTTCATTAAGCTATGAGTTATTAGTACGATCAGGAGGTTGCCCTCTGAGGTGCGTTCAGGAATGGGAAAGGGAATTGGAGAAGTCCTTCAGTTCGGAACAGCGACAATGCATATACAGGCGAACACACGAAACATCAATATGTGTGAGAATACAAGAGACAAACTATAAGATCTTCACAAGATGGTATAGGACACCAGAAAAGTTAAGCAAAATGTTTGCAGAGGTATCAGATAAATGCTGGAGGTGCCAGAGAAGCAAAGGAACGATGCTACATATATTCTGGGAGTGCCCAATGCTAAGGAGTTTTTGGGCAGAGATTAAAAGTGCTTTACAGTTTTGCTCAGATTATGAGATTCCGGAAGATCCGGAATTCTATCTTCTGCATTTAAACCAAATACCAGAAAAAGCCTATAGGGAAATGATTATATGCCATCTATTAGATGCCGCTAAGGCCTGTATAACGAAGAGGTGGAAGTCACCAGTTCCACCAACAGCGGAGATGTGGATATGTAAAGTTAGGGAAATAAGCAAATTAGAAGAGTTAGTCCTGACAACACAATATAAAAGGGAAAAATATTTAAGAACTTGGACTCCCTGGAAGTCCTATATGGACCACAGGGGGGAAGGTTAAGGGGGATAAGGCTGAATGGTATAGAAGGAGCCCGGGAACTTGGATTGGGTATATGTGGGATTTAATGAGAAACCACAGAAATATGGAGAAGGGTCGGAGGAGAGGGAAGTAGGGTGGGTTGTTGTGTTTTTTTTTTTTTTTCCTTCTCCCTTTCTTCTTTCTCTCTCAGGGATGTTCGGGAAGGGGAGAGATATGTAAGAAGGAGATATATGTTTGATTTTGACAACAAGGTTAAAGGGGATGTATAATAATAAGATGGACTGTGACTGTTGTTTTGTAATAATGTTCTGTTATGTATTTTTTTTTTTTTTAATATATATGTGTTGTACTGATTTGTTTTAAAATAAAAAAGAATTATAATCTAAATAAAAAAAAATTGAGGTGGAGTTCCCCTTAAAATCCACACCAGACCTGAAGGGTCTGGAATGGATATTTGGGGGCAACCCCACGTCATTTTTTTTTTAATTGACGGCGGGGTTCCCCATAATATCCACACCAGACCTGAAGGGCCTGGTAATTTGATTTGGGGGGACCTCCACGCTTTTTTTTTTTATAATTGAATTCTCTCTGAATTGCAGGAGCCGACAATTCATGACTGCTGTATAATCTATGTCACTTCAGTACTTAATCACCTATGTTACCAAATGCTATACCTCCCTTTTAGTAACTTAGACCAATACCAAGGGTGTGGAGTAAACATGGCCGTAGCAGCCTCCTTTATTTAAAATATAATAACTTTAACATTAACTCAAAAACATTTCCATAACCACAAAGGTGTCAATCAATTTTGCAGGGAAAACCTTTATTATACACTTCCTTCGATTTCTGCACTGCGGTCTTCTCCCATCCGATAATAGGCCTCAAGCCGACCTGCTGGCTCAAAGACAATCCTGACTGCAGTGCCCCATTCCCAGTGCTTCCAGCTAAGCCTCCGCTTGCTGAAAGCCAAAATATCAGGACCCATACCACGACAAGTCCTGACCCATCTTTTACCAGGTATTTCCTCCTCCTGCAAAACGACCAGACACCTGCCACAGCGCACCACTGTAAAAGCCTTTACAGTTGGGCGACCCTCCACACCCTAAGGGCCCTCTGGATGCCATCCTGTATGCCCAACGCCCACATGTCAATCCCAATGTCCGTTAAGTGCACCCCGTCTCTACGTAAGTACCTCCACATCTCCTCTTCCAGCTCCATGTGGCGAATCACCAAGCCTCCATTCCTCCCCATGAACCTCCCCACATCTCTGTTCACTTTCCTCCTGGCTCTATTAATGCCCCCCCCCCCAAGATCTAGCAAGGCGCCACGATGTGCGAGACACCATGTCAGACCAGACTATAATCATGTCCGGGAAAGCCATGCGCAGGCGAAGGACATCAAATTTTATGTCCTTGGTTAGGTCCAGCATTGACCTAAGGCCGAGATCATTCCCGCCCACGTGCAGGATAAGAACATCGGGCGGGCGGTCCATCCTACTCCACAGCATGCCCGGCACTCCCAGCCTGTGAATCCGGGCCTCCTCCCTGGGAAACCCCAATTGCCGGCCTTCCGGTCTAGCCTCAGCCCTCTTAGCCCCCCAAAATACATAGGAGTGCCCCAGTATCCAAACCAGAGCCGGCGCCGCACCTGAAAGACAAGAAAGAAATTGCTCCGCCATAACCTAGCAGCCCTGACCACTGACACATATGCATACCCAAACAGCGATAACATCTTCCCAGCAATACTACCCCCCCATTTTTTTTATAGATTGACCAACAAATGGGGGCGCACATAAATACGAAACCTATTGGACTCCCATCTCCCTATCCGCTTCACTGATTCCTCATCTAAACCGCTCCTGGCTGCCTCTGTAGCTGCTCCTATCCGGAATGAGTGGGACGAATATTCCCTGTCCACCAAACCCAATGACCTCAAACATGTGCGAAAGACCGCCGTAAACTGAAACCTGGATAGCGGCGACCCATCTGCGTGTATCAGCAAGGACCCCCCTTTGTCCGGACGTTTCTCTAAGGCCTCGTACAGACGAGAGGATTTCCGCTGGAAACGGTCCGACGGACCGTTTCCAGCAGATAAATCCTCTGGCGGATTTTGATCTGATGGCTGTACACACCATCAGATCAAAATCCCAGCGGAATACATCCGCGGTGACGTGGCTGCGCCATCGCCGCGACGATGACGCAGCGACATGCGCGACCCTGGAAGGTAAATACTTCCACGCATGCGTCGAATCAATACGACGCATGCGAGGGATGGGATCGGACGGACTTATCCGGTGAGTCTGTACAGACGACCGGATAAGTCCGGCGGACAGGATTCCAGCGGATAGATTTCTTAGCATGCTAAGAAATTTTTATCCGCTGAAAATCCGTCGGCTGGATTTTTATCCGCTGGAAAATGTCCGCTAGGCCGTACACACGACCGGATCTATCTGCTGGAACTGATCCACGCATAAATCCCAGCGGACAGATCCGGTCGTGTGTACGGGGCCTAAGAATCCCCGGACCGCACCCACCGGACATAAGAGTGATTCTGGCACAGCAAAAACAATTACCCTTTTGCCCTTCCCGCTTTGATCCGTCTTAGATTTTCTTAACCAAATTGCCACCCTATCGCTGCAACAACTTACCTCAGTCATCCAGATCCCGCCCTGCACTTTCTTGGAAGGGCTGACCAATTCCCCTACCCTGAACGCTCTAAAAAAGGCTAGTGCAAATGCGCGTGAAATAACGCGACTTCGTAAGTCGAGGTGCAGACCTCCGACAAACTGCCGAACAAACCCTGCAGCAATTCAAACGAAACTGGCCGTCTGGCATCCCTGCTGGGCCTGGCCTGTCTATAACCTTTCAGCGCCTGTCTCACCCAAAAATCTTTCGTGAGATCTGGTAACCCCTGCCATTTAAATAAAAAGGCCAGGGCAGCCACTTTCTTACTCAACATGGATATCGACACCCCGGCCTCCATCAACCGTGAAATGAAATAAAGCACCAGCAACTTCACCTCTGGACCCCTGATCTCCACACCTGTTTTTTGCGGCCTACCTCAGCCCACTCCTGCCACACCTTGCTGTAAGCGGCCCACGTCGTCTCACGCACCGACCTCCGAATCCATCCATGTGCTACTCCAAGGCAATCCTCCACAGCCAGTCGGGACATGTGATTCCTTGTTGCTCCGCTTCCGGCGCCATCTCCCGAAACCTGTCCCACTGGAAACGAGATAACGCGTCAGCGATGACGTTTTCTACCCCAGGGAGGTGCACTGCATATATGAAAATGTTCAGTTGCATGCAACGCAAAACCAACCTCTGCAGCATGCGCACCACCGGCGGTGACAATGCCGATGCCGATGCTTTATTGATAACCTGAACTACACCCAGGTTGTCACCATGAAAACAAACTTTTCGATCCTGAAAAGACTCACCCCATAATTCCACTGCCAACACTACTGGGAATAACTCCAACAGTACCAGATTTTTCATAAAACTCGCCTGCACCCAACACCGAGGCCAAGAACCAGCGCTCCATTTGCCGTGGAAGAAAGCTCCAAAGCCCGTGGAACCCGCCGCGTCCGTGAACAATTCCATATCGAAGTTGCTGATGGGCCCAGACATCCACAGCGCCCTTCCGTTAAAGGACTCCAAGAATGTGTGCCACACCTGCAAGTCCTGCCTATGTGCCTTTACCAGACGGACAAAGTGGTGTGGTGACCGCACCCCTGCCGTGCTAGCCGACAGCCGTCGTCAAAATGCCCTGCCCATGGGTACAATGCGGCACGCAAAGTTGAGCTTGCCCAACAACGATTGCAGTGTTCGCAGTTGCACTTTTTGTACTGCCAACATACCTTGTATCTCGTCCTTCAATGCGTCCATCTTGCCCTCGGGCAACCTGCACTCCATGGCCGCCGAGTCTATTGTGATCCCCAAAAATGTGAGAACCGTCCTAGGACCCTCCGTCTTGTCCGGAGCCAATGGAACCCCGAACATGTCCGCCACGTGTTCCAACGTACCCAACAGTATCGCACACGTTCTGGACTCCGCCGGGGCCCACGCAGAGGAAGTCATCCAAGTAATGGATAATGGAATTCACACCTGACACGTCCCTGACCACCCATTCCAAGAACGAACTAAACTGTTCAAACAGTGCGCACGACACTGAGCACCCCATTGGCAAGCATTGATCCACGAAAAATTCCTCATCCCAAGTGCACCCCAACAGGCGAAAGCTTTCTGGGTGCACCGGCAAGAGCCTAAAAGCCGCTTCCACGTCGGCCTTGGCCATCAACGCACCTTGCCCGTAATGACGCACCCGCGACACGGCAGCATCAAATGACGTATAGCTAACCGCGCAAGTGTCAGGGTCTATGGCATCATTCACCGACCCCCCTTTAGGAAAGGAAAGGTGGTGAATCAATCGAAATTTGTTCGGCTCTTTCTTCGGAACAACCCCCAAAGGAGAAACCACCAAATCTGGCAATGGAGCCTCTGAAAAGGGGCCTGCCATACGCCCAAAAAGCCACTTCCTTCAGTAGTTTCTCCGAAACCACATCAGGGTGCCGCAAAGCAGACCGCAAATTGCGAGGAACGGGCGGAATTACCTGCAACGAGCATGGAATCCTAAAACCTTCCGCAAAACCCTCCTCCAATAAGCGGGCCGCCTGCCTGTCCGGATACTTACTTAGAAACGGACGCATCCTTTCCACCATCACCGGAGTCCTCCCTTTTGTTGCCAAACTCACCTGAACGACCTTTTCCTTGTTTAAAACATCTTGACAGGGTGTGAGTTCCCCCGCACCCGGAACACTCGTGCTTGAACCTGCATGTTGACCCAAACTTGCAGCTACCGGAGTTATATTGCCAACCCCTTTTGTATTACTGGCCGGCTGTCCAGAGGAAGACGATCCACCGGCCCCTCCCTGAAAAAACTGATTGGGGGCCCTGGTCAAAGTCATGAGGCGGACCCACAAATTTATGTCTTTGTGATCCCACCTCAAGTCCGGTCGCACTGCCATCCGCTGCCTAAACTGCTCGTCGTATCTAAGCCAAGAAGTACCACCGTACACTGTATACCCTGTAAGCCTCCCCTATGGAGTCCTGGTACCCAAAAAGTGCAGCCCCGCACTCTGGCTTTTTAGTGCTAATCACACTGGCCAAAATACCAAACGCCTGCAACCAATTAGAGAAAGTAGGCGGGATCAGCCGATACCTACGCTTTTCTTCATCGTCTTTTTTGTAGTCATCCGGCTTGACCCCATCCAGGTTGAACTTTTCCAACGGCAACAATGAAAATATCTCAACGTACTCACCTTTACCAATTTTCTCGCGTACCTCCGCCTTCAAATGAGTCCCCAACGGGCCCTCGAAGCATACGTATACGTATACTTCTCATTTCGCAGAATCAGCCAACCTCACCACGTCCTGCCTTTCCACCGTGGCCTTGCTACCCTCCTCCACCTTTTTCTGTGCGCTATCCACCACCGCGGGGGGGACAACAGGGCGCCACCACCCCCGCCTCAGGTACACTCACCACTACGCTCGTCTGCGGGGAACCCCATGCAGCCGCCGGACTAGCCCCGCTCCCTCCCTGCTCGAAACGGCTGACCAGCTCCTTTATCCCCTCCAAAAACCCCTTAAAACCAGTCTGCTCCCCCTTGGACCCCTCAGTCCCTGACCTGTCCTGGCTAACACCAGTAACCCCCCTTCCAGACATGTTATCAGCAGTATCAGTATGTGTGGACTTACCGGGCTGCCTGGGGAGAGAACCCCCCGCTCCGGAGCTCCCGGACCAGCCGCCCGTAGAGCTGCGTTGGGGCTGGGGATTCCTTTTGGCGTCCCCCCTGCGGCAGCGTTCCTCCGCTTGGCAGGGGGGCCCAAAGGGGCCCGAGAGGCGGGATTCCCTGAGCAACGTACGGCTCTGGGAGAGAGGTCAGGGGAGAAGTGCTCAGGCGGCTTGGAGCACCTAGATCGCGCTGACTCTCTCCCCCTGGTTTGGGGACCTACCACTGGCTGGTCCATGATGGGGCCCATGTTCTGCTGAACCCAATCCTGTCCCCTGGCTGAGGCCTCGGCCCTGAGCTCTGCTAACAGCTCCTCAATCCTGGACATCTCACTGAAATTTCCCTGGGGATGTGTTACAGTGGTGGGAGGGATCACCTCATTTAACTGACCTGTCCCCCCCTCCCACTTTGCTCCTGCCAATCCACATCCCTCTCTCTTTCATTCCCATCTTAACCTAGTCATGCCAGCCCTCCGCCTATGGCATTCTTTCTCTTAGCTCCAGGCTTTTCTTTATAGCCACAAGTCCGGTTTTAAATGCCTTTTGTTTCCTTTCAGAAATGACACTTTGTGCAGGGACAGTTCTATGTACGGGAAACATGCGATATTTCACATGCTAACTTTACACCCCCCCCCTAGGTACGAAATTTAAAGTAATATTTCACTTTTATTGTTTCACTTTAAGCATTATTAAATTCACTGCACCCAAAAAAACGGCCGTTTTAAAAACTTTTTTTGCATTGATACATGTCCCCTGGGGCAGGACCCAGGTCCCCAAACACTTTTTAGGACAATAACTTGCATATTAGCCTTTCAAATTAGCACTTTAGATTTCAAATGTTCGAGTCCCATAGACTTTAATAGGGTTCTAAAGTTCACACGAACATTTGGTGTGTTCGCAAGTGTTGATGCGAACCGAACAGGGGGGTGTTCGGCTCATCCCTACTCAGAGGCAGGTTTTTTACAAAAGGGATGCAGGATAGGAAGCATAACGAATTGCAAGATTGCACAACATAAGAAAAGGTTTGAATACTACCTGTGACAGTAAGCGGGAACCGCTGACGAAGACCATAAAGGGAGAAGCCGCAATGAACTTGCGATTGAATGCGCAGACTCACGGACATGAGGTGAGCTGGGAAGAGTCGGCCCAGTGACGTGTAGTACCGCACACTGAACCGACAAAGAGCATGTGTGAGTGGGCTGCTTAAATACCCTCCGGGCTCCTGCCATATATATTGTGACATTGGTGGTTGTTAGCTCTCGTGGTAGATGCATTTTTGTGTAGTGAGTCCACGCCAAACAGGCATATATCGTTAAGGGCCTGGTAGCCCACGTTTATTAAATAAGGAAAAAAAAACAAAACAAAAGTTCACTCAGGAGTCCCAAGCAGGGGTTTAAACGTTGTTCAGAAAGTAACTGAAAGTACTAGCCCACCTGGCTACTCTTCAACAGCACTGGTACCTTAAACCACCAGATCTTCCAGTCCAACAGTCTTGGATGCGTACAGTCTTTGGGCTCCTTAAATGCACACAGCTTCAAGCCCCTCAATGCACACAGCTTCTGGCTTCTTGGTCGCACACAGCTTGAAGCCCTTCAACGCACACAGCTTTGAGCTTCTTGGACGCACACAGCATCTATCTTCACACAGAGACGCTCACAAGCAGCCACTGCTCCACATTTCTCTCACCTCTAACTCTTACCAGCCCTTCATTTTTATTTATTTTTTTCACAACCAGCCCTTCATTATATGAGCTGTGTGCACATGGGCACACACCCTGCAGGCTATCTATAAGATCTGGAGACAGGGTTGGAGATCCCGTCCCACCCATATCTCTGAGGAATCTCCAAGCCACAGAGCCCCTTGTAGATATTGAAAAATCAGAGAAAACTGTCAGAGCAGTTTTCTCTGTTTTTAAATTTAAGCTCTGCAGCTCTGCATTCAGCCGATATACAGACTCTGTGTCCACTTCAATATAATTTTCATTGGAACAGAGCCAGGATCTGCCACTATATATATATATATATATATATATATATATATATATATATATATATATATATATATATATATACACATATACATACACTATAAATTCCTAACATGCTCATTTTGGGGTGTGTATTGGTGGGAAGATGTGTTCTGACTGTATGGCTGCTCCTGTGTGAAGCATGGAAGTCAAAAGACTTCCTTCTTCCTCCACAATACTCTGCCAGCTTCGGCTTCTCTCTCTGATTCTCCACCCTTTGAGATGGTGAATTAGAAAGTGAGAATTCTGTCACAGATCGCCAGTGATCGCACCTTCATAAACTGGCCATTTCTGTGACAGTCAGTTACAGATTCTCACTGTGCTGCGATAATCAGTGGAGAACATGTTCTCCGCTGATTACCTCAGCTTCATAATGACCTGAGATCAGGGGTGAGAGTTGGGATCGCCACTGATCTCACTTTCATAAAAGGACACCATAGCGTGAGTGATTTATTTTACAATTTTGGGCCAATATTGACTGGTATTTGGAACTGTTCATAATTCCCTCCAGCTGAAGAAAAAGAGCCTCAAAGCAAAATGCTACCACCACTATAGTTCACATGGGTATGGTTTTCTTTTGGTGATGTGCAGTGTTGTTTTTGCACCAAACATATCTTTTGTAATTATGGCCAAAATGTTTAACCTTGGTTTCACAAGACCATAACACATTTTCCCACATTCTTTTGGGAGAGTTCAGATGTGTTTTTGCAAAATTTAGCCGGGCTTGGATGTTTTTCTTTGTAAGAAAAGGCTTCAGTCTTAACACTCTACCCAATAGCCCAGACATATGAAGAATATGTGAGATTGTTGTCAAATGTACCACACAGCCAGTACTTACCACATATTCTTGCAGCTCCTTTGATGTTGCTCTAGACCTCTTGGCAGTCTCCCTGACTAGTTTTCTTCTCGTCTTTTCATCAATTTTGGAGGGAGGTCCAGTTATTGGTAATGTCACTGTTGTGCCATATTTTCTCCACTTGATGATGAGTGTCTTCACTGTGTTCCATGGTATATCTAATGCCATGGAAATTCTTTTGTACCCTTCTCCGCACTGATACAGTTTAACAATGAGATATTTCGGATGCTTTGGAAGCTCTCTGCGGACCATGGCTTTTTCTGTAGGATGCGACTAAGAAAATGTCAGGAAAGACCTACTAGAACAGCTGAACTTTATTTCGGGTCAATCAGAAGCACTTGGCAGGGTGTGCACTGATTCCTATTTAACAGGAGTTTGACTGTGATTGCTTAATTCTGAACAGAGCTAAAATAGCGCTTGTAAAGCGCCTGAAAGAAGCCTCATCTGCAATCCCAGTGTGAAAGGCCGTGTGCTTTCACATTGAGGTGCTGTGCTTTACGAGCGGTAAATACACTGCTCCTAAAGCACACCTTCCCATTAAAATCAATGGGAAGTGCCTTGGCAGCTGCGCTTTTAACCCTTTGTTCGGCCACTAAAAAGTGTCCCACTAGCGCCAAAAAAACGCAGGTAAAGGGCCGCTAGTTTAAGCGCCGCTTTACCAACATTTTTCCGGGTGCTGGCAGTGTGAATGGGCTCTAAGAGGGTGTGCACAAGTATGCAACCACAATATTTTATTTTCACTCCACCCCTAAAAGATTTAATTTTTTTTTTTAATTGAGTTGTACAGTTTATTGGTCACATTAACCGCTTGCCGACCAGCCGCCGCAGTTATACAGCGGCAGGTCGGCTCGGCTGCGCGAGATCACGTAATATTACGTCATCTCGCGAATCAGCCAATAGGGTCCCGACGCGCGTGCCCGGCGGGTGCGATCACCGCTGGGCACCCGCGATCGCTTGTTACAGAGCGAGAACCCGGGAGCTGTGTGTGTAAACACACAGCTTCCGGTACTGTCAGGTGGAGAAATGCCTGATCATCTGTTCATACAATGTATGAACAGCGATCAGTCATTTCCACAAGTCAGTCCCACCCCCCCTTCAGTTAGAACACACACAGGGAACATAATTAACCCCTTCCTCGCCCCCTAGTGTTAACCCCTTTCCTGCCAGTGACATTTTTATAGTAATCAATGCATTTTTATAGCACTGATCGCTATAAAAATGCCAATAGTCTCAAAAATGTGTCAAAAGTGTCCGCCATAAGGTCGCAGTACCGATAAAAATCGCTGATCGCCGCCATTACTAGTAAAAAAAAATATTAATAAAAATGCCATAAAACTATGCCCTATTTTGTAGACGCTATAACTTTTGCGCAAACCAATCAATAAACGCTTATTGCGATTTTTTTACGAAAAATATGTAGAAGAATACGTATCGGCCTAAACTGAGGGAAAAAAATTGTTTATATATTTTTGGGGATATTTATTACAGCAAAAAGTAAAAAATATTCTCTTTTTTTTCAAAATTGTCGCTCTATTTTTGTTTATAGCGCAAAAACTAAAAACCACAGAGGTGATCAAATACCACCAAAAGAAAGCTCTATTTGTGGGAAAAAAAGGACGCCAATTTTGTTTGGGAGCCACATCACACAACTGCGCAATTGTCAGTTAAAGCAACGCAGTGCCGAATGGCAAAAAGTGGCCCGGTCATTGACCAGCAATATAGTCCGGGGCTGAAGTGGTTGAAGATGGAAAAAGTTTTGAAATTATTTATCTTTGTCTCATTTTTTTACATCACAGAAACCTGACATTATAACAGGGGTGTGTAGACTTCTTATATCCACTGTATGGTATCTTCCCAAAAATCGTATTATTTGTACCAAAATTAGATTAACTTACCGTATTTATCGGCGTATAACATGCATTTTTCTTCCCCTTAAAATCAGGGGAAATCGTGGGTGCGTGTTATATGCCGATCCATACTGTAGGAGGGAAGAGGAGCGAGCGCCGCTGAATTACATAGAGCCGCGATCTCCTGTGTACCTGGCGCTCCGTCACGCACAGCCACGCCTCCTGGCCCCGCATTGGGCCACTGTTCTGTCTATCATTTGATCAGGGCCAGGAGGCGTGGTTGTGCGTGATGGAGCAATGGGTACACAGGAGATGGCGGCTCTATGTAAATTCAGCAGTCATCGCAGCCCTGTGACGGCGCCTATACGATCCCCTATTCATCTGGGACGTGGAGAGCTGTAGGAGTGCCGGTTATAATACAGACCCAGCCGTTCTGCATGAAAACATTGCAGAGTATCTCTGAGTACCTTGCAAAGTGCTTCCATGTGTTTCCAATTGTGGCCATGAAAAATTGAAGATATGTCCTAAGGACTTTGCAAATCACAGCCATAGAGGAGGAGAGCGAAAGGCAGTCTGCCGGAACAGCATATGGATGTGGTAATGTAGGGACATTGCTCTGCTTTATGCTTGCCACTTGATACATTACACTGAACTGTTAAACATTCTTGTTTTGCATGCCTTTTCGACATGTTATTTATAGTGCCACTCAGATGCATCCTCTTGTCACTGTCAGCATTATAGGGCAAATTGGCCATTATGAATATACCCTGCATAGAGTATGAGCAATTTTTATCTTGTATATTTTTGACTAAATAAATTTGACTACATTTCGTCAACGACCCATTATTGCCTTCTGCAGCCTAAGTAGTCGTCTTTTCTTTTAATTTCTTTTATATAACCTTTTGTGAGTAAATTCAGCGGCGCTCACTCCTCCTCTTCCCTCGGAGACAGAAGGGATAATTTGACACTGGCGAAGGCTGCAATGAAAGGAAAGGTGAGACTGCAGATGGGCATTGAACAGGCTGCATTGTTGGTCAATTTATAGGCTGCAGATGGGCACTGAGCAGGGTGCATTGATGAGCAGTGACCCTAATTTTGCTTCACAAGTTCTTTATTTAAAATGTACGTTTTTTCCCTTAAAAACTTCCCTCCTAAAATTGGGGTGCATGTTATACGCCTGTGCGTGTTATACGCCGATAAGTACGGTATATAGTTTACATTGTGATGTGAAGTATATCACAGTGTACCTGGCAAACAGAACGAGGTGAAACAAAACATGCACAACATTTTGAGGGTCATCAAAGGCCAATGGAGAAAGGAGCTATTCATGCTTAACCTCTTGACAACCAAGGACGTCCCTGGGACGTCCTCGACTTTGTGCGGTCATATCTGAATGATGCCTGCAGCAACAGGCATCATTCAGATATCACCATCTTCAGCCACCGATTCTCTGCATGATAAGAACAATCAAAGCGGCAGTTCTGCCGCTTGATCGTTCTTATAGGCAGCGGGAGGGGACGTCCCCCCTCCCGCCGCCATCCGGTGCTTCTCCGTGCTCTCCCGTGCCATCAGGGGGCCCGGAGAGCGAATCGGTCAGTGCTGCCTGGAAAGCATAGAGATGACTGGTAACCAGTTGGTCACCAGTTATCTCTATGAACGTCGGAGGCCCGGGTGCGACGTTATGACGTCACGCCCGGTACCCGGAAGTAAACAAAGCCGCAATCGCGGCTGTCAGCATGTGATCGGTGATTTTTCCACTGATTTCATTCTTGAAACCTGGAGGAGAGATGTGGGGTCTTATTGACCCCACATCTCTCCATAAAGAGGACCTGTCACACTGATTCCTATTACAAGGGATGTTTACATTCCTTGTAATAGGAATAAAAGGAATAAAAAAAAATATGTAAAAATAAGTGTAAAAATTTAAAAAACTAAGTAAAAAAAATGTTTTTTTAAAACGCCCCTGTCACCGTTATCTCACGCGCAGAAGCGAACATGCATGCAAGTCCCGCCCACATATGTAAACACGGTTCAAACCCCACATGTGAGGTATCGTCACGTGCGTTAGCACGTGTGCAACAATTCTAGCACTAGACCTCCTCTGTAACTTGAAAATAGTAACCTGTAAAAAATGTTAAAGCGTGCCTATGGAGATTTTTAAGTACCGAAGTTTGGCGCCATTCCATGAGTGTGCGCAATTTTAAAGCGTGACATGTTAGGTATCTATTTACTCGGCGTAACATCCTCTTTCACATTATACAAAAAAACTGGACTAACTTTACTGTTTTTTCATTTTTTAATTCATGAAACCGTTTTTTTTTCCCAAAAAAAGGCGTTTGAAAAATGATTGCGCAAATACTGTGCGAGAAAAAAAAGTTGCAATGACCGCCATTTTATTCCCTAGGGTGTCTGCTAAAATAAAATATATAATGTTTGGGGGTTCTGATTAATTTTCTAGCAAAAAAAAATCGATTTTTACATGAAGGAGAGAAGTGCCAAAATAGGCCCAGTTGTCTAGTGGTTAAATTGAGTGCACATATGTCCATTGAATTTACTGTATATGTATTTATATAAGACGTTCATATCCCCCTTCTATCACATTTTATCTTGGGGATTATCCTAAATCCAGCAAACCTTTGCTTATAATTCAGTACTAGTAAAAGGGAAACCAGCCACACTCCCAATTTAAAGCCATGTTTGAAGGTTTTCTGACTGGTCCAGTGCAAAACAGATCAGATGTCCTCTGATGTGTTCCACTCATACTGAGCTTATTTATAGAGTATATACAGTACATAGAAGCTATGAATAAACTCAATCTATATATATAAAACTCAACGTGTGTGTGTGTGTATGTATGTTCCAGCATCACGTCCAAACGGCTAAAGATATTAACATGAAACTTGGCACACATGTTACTTATATGTCAGCAACAAACATAGGATAGGTGGTTTAACCCTTACCCACCCCCATTTGCCATGGTCGGGGTTTTCCTTTAAAGTCCCATTCAACTCTATGGGAAATACATGTTACTTCATAACTTCCAAACGGCTGTAGATATTTCGATAACACTTGGTCACATGTTACTTATATGTCCACTTAAACTATAGGATAGTTAATTTATCCCTTAACTCCCCCCATTTGTGAGGGTCGGGGTTTTTGTTTAAAGTCCCATGCAAATCAATGGGAAATGTATGTTCCCACATAACTTCTGTACGCCTGGAGATATTTCAATAATACCTGGTACACATATTACTTATATGCCAAATAAAAATATATGACAGTTAAATTAACCCTTACCTACACCCTTATATAAAAGATGGGTATATTTATATTGCTATGATTTTCCTCCCCAAAAGATTAAGATAGGAAGACCGGGCAAGCCGGGTATTCAGCTAGTTAGTCATAAATGGAGCAGAGGGTGGAGTTCAGGTTGTCTGTCTCTCACTGGACCATTTAATAATAAATTATGGCTTTTAATTTGAAGTATGGCTTCTTTTTTTTTCTTATTGGAACTGAAGTTGAACCACTGGGGAGCCAGCATGCAGACTGGAAGGTATGGGTATAAGCAGGACCACCATCAGGGGGTACAGGCATTACACCTGTAGGGGCCCGAAGGTCCCCAGGGGCCCAGCTGGCCCCCTCCCATTTTTTAAATTAATTAATTAATTTATTTTTTTGCATTACACCTGTAATGTCCTGTACACATGATAGGAATTTCCTATTGGCTAAAATCTGATGGAATTTTCTGTCAGAATTCCATTCAAGCTGTCTTCCATCAGTCTTGCATACAAACTGTCAGACTAAATTCCGACCGTCCAAAGCGCGGTGAAGTAAAACACTACGATGAGCCGAGAAAAATTAGGTTCAATGCTTCTGAGCATGCGTCGACTTGATTCTGAGCATGCGTGGGTTTTTTCTCCGACGGAGTTCCACACAGACGATCGTAATTTCCCATAGGATTTTTTTCCATCAGAAAAATTTAAAACATGTTCTATTTCTAAAATCCTACGGGAAAAAGTCTGATGGGCCCACACACGATAGGAATTTCTGATGAAAAAATTCCATCAGACTTTTTTCATCAGAAATTCCTATCATGTGTACAAGGCATAAGGGGCCCAATGGTCCACAGGGCCCCTTACAGGCTCGGCTGGTCCCCCTCCCTTTTTTTATTTATTTATTTTTTGCATTACACCTGTAAGGGCCTGGGGGCCCGTCTGGCCCCCTCCTGTTTTTTTTATTTATTTTTTTGCATTACACCTGTAAGGGGCCCAATGGTCACCAGGGCCCCTTACAGGCTGGCCGCCCCCCCCCCTCCCGTTTTTTTTGCATTACACCTGTAAGGGCCCAGAGGGCATCAGGAGAGACGGGATTACACTTGTTTTTTTATTTATTATTCGTCAGCACCCCCCCGGTTCTTTGCTCCAGGGGGGCCCTGCCTAAAGCTATGTAAGGGGCCCCAAAACTTGTGATGGCTGCCCTGGGTATAAGCATTTGTAGTGGAGCACAATACCTTTAGTTATAACCATAGCCAAGTTTCTCCATGCCACCTAATAATTTCGCCACCCACCCTCCTTAGTTTTTGGAAAATCAATATTGTGAACCGGTGCCCAAAATTAAACAGATAAGTTAAGGCAAAAGAAATGCAGAGGATATTAAGAGGAATCAGAAGACTTTTTGTATTTGTGGAAACAAGAAACCATGTATGGGGACATCCTACACATGACAACGTTGTCATATATGTTTTAAAACTAGGGGGAAGCTGATTTTATATTTAGTACATTTTTTTAATATTTGAATAAGGTATATTTATGTAATTAAAAGCTCTGTGATCCTTTATCTGACCATCTTTTCTGTGGTTCTGTCCCGCAATTGTCTTTTAAACAAGAAACCATCCCTCTTTCCTCTTGGTTGTTTGTTGGTTACTACTGTTAAATTTGTTGAGATTATAAACTGTAGGAAATCTTTACACTGAAAATAGTTTGCCTCTTTTAAATTTTTTTTTTTTTTGCACATCCACCCGGAGGTCCAGAACCTGTTAGAGAACAGAAGTTGTTACTATTTATACTTAACATCATTTAAGAAGTGGCTTTAACTTTTCATCAGGTCCAGACTCCAGAATATGGATTTCCTGGTGTCTCCGCCATGTGGACCTGTGTTTGGGGTTCAGCAGAAACACAACATTCTCCCAGTGGTTCCTTGTAACCAAGAATTTTACAAGATCTTCCTAAAGGGACACCTTAAAGTTCTTGGGGTGAGTAATTATTAGGTCATGGATTCTTAAAAACAAAATAAGAATTGTATTGGTATTTGATATGATAAGTTTGTAAGTCAAATGGAACCAATGCAATGATTTCCTTTCATGATGACCCACCGGCAATGCATATTCACCTTTCCTTCACGCTCTTATTAAGCCAGACGAGCAAACAAATACCCACTGCTTATGAGTATGAGGAGCAGGTCACCTCACTTGGTGATTTGGTGATTTGCACCTTAGGTAGTAAATGCTGACATGATGGAGTGGGATGGAGTCACTATATCTGCGTCAAGTCGTGACTTTTTAAGCTCCCTCTCTACCTTCCTGCTGGGCAAGCAGTGCAGTGGCAAAGTGGATATTGTCCCTTTAATAGCCTCACTACTGTTATCACAAAAATAGGAAAACAGATAGTGGAAAAATAAAACCATACATAATGACTTTTATAGGTTGGACTTAATAGACTTGTGTCTTTTTTCAACCTCACCTACTATGTAACCATATGATCAAAAACACAAAATAGAAATGACACAAAACAAATAACTCTAAATGAAACTCTCCAAAAAAGTAGATTTTTTATTCAAACTCTGCCCAAGCAGCACAATGAGCAAACTGAGAATTTCTGAACTTTCTTAGACAGCAAAACCAGTAATTTCCCAGCAAAATCAATTTTGCCTAAATCACAATCGCAATGTGCAGCGGTTGGGACAGGCAGCAGAGTCGTGAATCTAAGTCAGCCAGCACTGCATAATGCTGCTGCCCGCCGAGAGGTCCCTGAAGACTGGAGGAGTTAGGGCTCAGGAGGAGACACAGTGAAGATGCTCTGGCTGCTCTCGCTGGGTGCTGCTGCCACAGCCGGAGAAGGAGAGTTGGTTGGTGGACTCGGAGCGCAGGCCAGCACTGGGTAACGGCCTTGATCCTCATGGCCTCGCTCTGAGACTCTGCGAATGTGACGTCACTGGTTGCTAGACGCCAGGCGGGACAGCCCTAGCAAACAGTTTAGCAATTGTCTATTACGGTGGCTGTGTGTCCTCATTTCATTTCGAATTTTTTTTATTTTTCATTTTCGAAATTTCGAAAAATAAAAAATTCCAAAATTCGAAAATGAAAAATTTGAAATTTCGAAAAATTACAAATTCCAAAATTCGAAAATGAAAAATTTTAAATTTCGAAAAAGAAAAATAAAAAAAATGCAATATTTTTAAATATTGCATTTTTTTTGAAAAATGAATGAAAATGAAAAATTCCAAAATTCGAAAATTCGAAAATTAAAAATTCGTAAATTCGAAAAAAAAATCGAAAATCGAAAAAGAAAAATTTCAAAAATCCAATATTTAAAAATTCGAAATTTTCGAAATTTCCGAAAAAAAACGAAAGAAACGAAAATGAATTTTTTTTGGGAAAATTCAAACAATTCGGAAAATTTCAGAAATGAAAAAATTCCACAATTTCGAAAATTTCACAATTTCTAAAATTTCACAATTTCTAAAATCCTGATTTTTTTAATTTTCGAATTTTAATTTTTTTTATTTTTCATTTTCGAAATTTCGAAAAATGAAAAATTCGAAAATTCGAAAATGAAAAATTTGAAATTTCGAAAAAGAAAAATTAAAAAAATTCAATATTTAAAAATTCGAAAATGAAAAATTCGAAAATTCGAAAATTCGAAAATTAAAAATTCGTAAATTCGAAATTTCGAAAAAATTTTGAAAATTCGAAAAAAAAATCAAAAATCGAAAAAGAAAAATTTCAAAGATCCAATATTTAAAAATTCGAAAATGAAAAATTGTGGAATTTCGAAAATTGGAAAAATAAAAAATTCGAAAATTGAAAATTTCGAAATTCGAAAGTAAAAAATTGAAAAATTCGAAATTTTAAAAATCGAAAATGGAAAAATTCGACATTTCTAGAATTTAAAAAAAAGAAAATTTTTCGTATTTCCGAATTTCCGAAAATTCGAAATTGAAAATTCGTAAATTTAAAAATTCGGGAAAAATTTAGAAAATTCGAAAAAAAAACGAAAATTCTAAAATTCGAAATTTAAAAAAAAATGAAAAATTCGAAATTTCTAAAATTGAAAAAATCGAAAATAAAAAATGAAAAATTCGAAATTTCTAAAATTAGGGATTTTTAAAATTAAAAATAAAAACGAAAATTTTTCGTATGTTCGAATGTCCGAAAATCCGAATTTCCGAAATCCGGAAATACGAAAATGCGGAAATTAAAAATTCCGAAATTCGGAAATTAAAAAATTCGGAAAATCGAAATTTCAGAAGTCCGAAAATTCGAAAATTGAAAAATTCGTAAATACGAAAATTCGGAAATTCGTAAATTCGATTTTTCTGAAATCCGAAAATTCGGAAATAAAAAATTTGTGAAAACGAAAATTCGAAATTAACGAATTTCCGAATTTTCGTTAAAAAACGAATTGGAAACTAAACGAATTGCACATGTCTACTGATCATCTTACAGCACACGTATTGAATTGATTAGATCTCTGCAGACATTTTCATTGTGGTTAATTATATTAATGAACACTTGTCTATAAGTTATACTTAATTTTCGAAATTTCCGAAAAAAAACGAAAGAAACGAAAATGAATTTTTTTTGGGAAAATTCAAACAATTCGGAAAATTTCAGAAATGAAAAAATTCCACAATTTCGAAAATTTCACAATTTCGAAAATTTCACAATTTCTAAAATCCTGATTTTTTTAATTTTCGAATTTTAATTTTTTTTATTTTTCATTTTCGAAATTTCGAAAAATGAAAAATTCGAAAATTCGAAAATGAAAAATTTGAAATTTCGAAAAAGAAAAATTAAAAAAATTCAATATTTAAAAATTCGAAAATGAAAAATTCGAAAATTCGAAAATTCGAAAATTAAAAATTCGTAAATTCGAAATTTCGAAAAAATTTTGAAAATTCGAAAAAAAAATCAAAAATCGAAAAAGAAAAATTTCAAAGATCCAATATTTAAAAATTCGAAAATGAAAAATTGTGGAATTTCGAAAATTGGAAAAATAAAAAATTCGAAAATTGAAAATTTCGAAATTCGAAAGTAAAAAATTGAAAAATTCGAAATTTTAAAAATCGAAAATGGAAAAATTCGACATTTCTAGAATTTAAAAAAAAGAAAATTTTTCGTATTTCCGAATTTCCGAAAATTCGAAATTGAAAATTCGTAAATTTAAAAATTCGGGAAAAATTTAGAAAATTCGAAAAAAAAACGAAAATTCTAAAATTCGAAATTTAAAAAAAAATGAAAAATTCGAAATTTCTAAAATTGAAAAAATCGAAAATAAAAAATGAAAAATTCGAAATTTCTAAAATTAGGGATTTTTAAAATTAAAAATAAAAACGAAAATGTTTCGTATGTTCGAATGTCCGAAAATCCGAATTTCCGAAATCCGGAAATACGAAAATGCGGAAATTAAAAATTCCGAAATTCGGAAATTAAAAAATTCGGAAAATCGAAATTTCAGAAGTCCGAAAATTCGAAAATTGAAAAATTCGTAAATACGAAAATTCGGAAATTCGTAAATTCGATTTTTCTGAAATCCGAAAATTCGGAAATAAAAAATTTGTGAAAACGAAAATTCGAAATTAACGAATTTCCGAATTTTCGTTAAAAAACGAATTGGAAACTAAACGAATTGCACATGTCTACTGATCATCTTACAGCACACGTATTGAATTGATTAGATCTCTGCAGACATTTTCATTGTGGTTAATTATATTAATGAACACTTGTCTATAAGTTATACTGGCTGAAAGTGTCTGGAACTGCCATTTCTGATCCCCTTTTGAAAAGGCTACTTGCCAGGCCTTAATACTTGTGATGCTGTAAATGAGTGTCAGAATTCCTTGTATCTATACTTGATCTGGGTCAATAACCCAGAAGTGTTGCTGCTAAAGCATCACCTTTTCAGGACAGCGCGAATTACAACATCAATGCCCCACCATTCTTATTTGATTTCATATACCTATGTAACTACTGTTCATGCAGGCATGACGTCAGGTATAAGGGTGGGGCATGCACTTTGGTATTGCCTTGAGTGGCAGAGTACCTTGTCCTAAAACCACCAATAGAAGTTTGCATCATGGGCCATGTCACCCTCATGATAACAGTGTATGTTTTTACCACTTCACTTGAAAAAAATCAGATTATCCCTGATACCTAACTTTTAGCTGGTCCAGTTCTTGTAAACCACTTCAATTATAATGTTTTATCATTATTTTCATTTGTCTATATAGCTCTTAATACTGTACTCTGAGACCCTTTACCAAGAACACCAAATTATATTTAGTCTCATGCCGCGTACACATGACCGTTTTTAATGTCACAGAAAAAAGGACATTTTTCTCGACGTGATTCTTGTCAAGCCTGCCTTGCATACACACAATCGTGAAAAAAAAATGCTCGAGCAAAGCACGGTGACGTACAACAATATAAAGGGGAAGTTCCATTCGATTAGCGACACCCTTTGGGCTGATTATGCAAATGTCCCCGTCGTTAAAGCCTACACACGACCGTTTTTCAAGACGTGAAAAACGACGAGAAAAAATAGAGCATGTTCTAAATTTTGAATGCCCATTTTCACATTGAGAAAAATGCTCTGGAGCCTACACACAGTTGTTTTTAATGTCCAATTAAAAAATTGCATTTTTCTCGTCATGAAAAATGGTTGTGTGTACACGGCATTAGAAACTGATTCTTGAATAGTCACTGGCATACTGAGCCACATTAGACCTAGGAACTTAAACACAATTTTTTTTAAATATTATTACTTTAGATATCACTGGAGTATTTGGCATTTTTTATAATTTAAACGTATTATTAATTTTAGGCTGTCCAGATAACACTGGTGCTCCTGCATTGGTCCCTGGGGGCTGTGCTCTCATCCTCATCTTCAGAAGACTTGATTTCTAGAACTGCAAACAGTGGAATTCCATACTGGGCTTCAGTGGTAGTGAGTAAATTCTTTACAGCATTATTGGTTAATAGATACTTCTGTTGTTCCAGTGGTAACTAAACTGCTCAATGTTATAAAAACTTGATTGTCTATTGATAATTATGCAAATGTTTATTTTAGTGCACATTAGTGCAAGGCACATTTTTGGATGAACGGCGGTGTGTTGCAGTGCCATTCATTTTGAATAGCTCTAACACACAATTTACAGTATAGGACAAATCACTGCAGCAGACCACAATGAGTGCACATGCTGGCATTTGTAGTGTGCGGTGTTGTAAAAAATAGTGCACATACATTTTTTCATGCATTGAGACTTATTACTTATTTAAAGTCAATTGGACACCTTAACCTAATGCGCCTCAATGCAGATTTTTTTTCTTAATTAACATATGTGTTAATGCACATGGGAAGTAGAGAAGTAGTGAATGGGCCCTTGGGCCCTTGCACCCTTAACAAATTGATAAACCTTTTTTATCAAACTGTGCTTTATTACTAAATGTAATCATCTGTGAGCCTGCATACTAAACTTCTTTCTGAAATAGTCTTTAGGCCACTACCACAAAAGCTAGATGGTCCTAGGATATTCTAGACCATTCTGCAGAGTGATTTCTTCTCCTCACATTTCTCCATGTTTATCTCCTCTAGCGACAGACTCTAGGCTCCCATACCTGTTTAATATGCTATATGGAAATGGGTGCTGGATTAAACTCTATGGAGGTCTCTAGGCAGTTGAAACATTGCCCGTCCCCGCAGGTTTTTGAAGGTTTTTAACGTGCGAATGCTCTAGTGGGATAACAATGAACTAAGTAGTGTGCACATTGGCCGCTAGATGGAGATGACCACGGATACTGCACATTACATATACATTGGTTGCACCAACATTTTTAATAAACTAACGGCTGAAAGAAGATGAGCTTTTAAGAGACAAATTGAAATGTGAACTTGATGTCTGGTTTACGTACTTTGGGCCAGATTCAGATACAATGGCGTATCTTTAGTTGGGCGTAGCGTATCCTATTTACGCTACGCCGCCACAACTTAGACAGGCAAGTGCAGTATTCACAAAGCACTTGCTCCGTAAGTTGCAGCGGCGTAGTGTAAATGGGCCGGCGTAAGCCCGCGTAATTCAAAGTAGGCTGGTAGGGGGTGTGTTGTATGAAAATGAATCGCGACCCCACGTAAATGACGCGCCTAACGAATGGCGCATGCGCGCATGCTCAGTATCACGTCAATGCTTAGTCGACGTGAACGTAACCTACGCCCATCCCCATTCACGTACGACTTACGCAAACGACGTAAAATACGACGATGTTCCGACGTTTCCGACGTTCATACCTTAACATGACTTACCCCTGCTTTATGAGGGGTAAAGTTACGCTGGTCGTACGCCTTACGTATACAGCGTATTTTAATAAGCCGGGCGCAAGTACGTTCATGAATCGGCGTATCTAGCTCATTTGCATATTCGATGCTGAAATATACGGAAGCGCCCCTAGTGGCCAGCGTAAATATGCACCCCAAGATACGACAGTGTAGGAGAATTACGCCGCTCATATCTTGGCAACAGTGAGGCGTATCTGATTCTATGAATCAGTCGCAAAGATACGACGGCGCACATTCGGACTTACGACGGCGTACGTGGAGATACACCGTCGTAAGTCCTTTGTGAATCTGGGCCTTTAAGTTGTTATTGGGTATATTACATTATACAGTATTTTCTCTATGGAGTCTTTAATGCAAAGTTTTTATTTCTTTGAGTTGATTTCTTTTGTATCTTTCATAAACAATCTAACAAAGCTTCACTGTAAATTTCTTTCAATATCAAATCAATATTATTTTGATCCATTATTGCGGGGCCCTTAAATAGGGTGGGGCCCATAGGCTGGTGCCTGCTCGGCCTATTTGGTAATCCGGCTCTGGGGAGACTCATATCATTCTATATGGTCTTGCCCAAGCTTGAAGCCTTTCTGGTCTGCACTTATAGCCTGTATTGCTGATAATCTCTCAATACCCAATATATGCAATCATACTCTTTGCCTCCTAGGTGTGTGGTTTGGACAATCACAGCGTGCAAAAAACGGAGAGCCATAATTGGCCAAAGCCAGGGTAGCTTTGGCCAATTATGTCTCAGGGGGTTTAGTACACGCCCCACACTATATAAGGCCGCCTCCATGGCGCCCTTGTGTAGTGTGTTGCAGTGGTTAAAGACAGACAGAGAGAAAGAGACAGTGTCATTTATTTTGAGTTAGATAGAGCAGGCAGGCAGGCGAGTCTGTTACAGTTACAGTGTGTAGAGGATATATATGCATCCCAGGTGTTGTATATATATTTATACAATGTATTGAGTTTAGCTATACCAGTTCCTGTATGTTCCTGGTGATTGTGCTAGCTACAGTATTTTCACTTGGTGTAATGTGTCCTTTGCACAGTGTGCACCTAAAGCTACGTGAATACAATTGCTGGTGTTTTTGTATTAATACCACAGGCAGAGATCAGCAAGTATTTTCACTTGGTGTACTGTGTTATCTGCACAGTGTGCACCTAAAGCTACGTGAATACAATTGCTGGTGTTCTCATATTAATACCACAGGCAGTGATCAGCAAGTATTTTCACTTGGTGTACTGTGTCCTCTGCACAGTGTGCACCTAAAGCTACGTGAATACAATCGCTGGTGTTCTCATATTAATACCACAGACAGTGATCAGCAAGTATTTTCACTTGGTGTAGTGTCTGATCTGCACAGTGTGCACCTAACGCTACGGGAATACAATTGCTGGTGTTCTCATATTAATACCACAGGGATCTGCAAGTATTTTCACTTGGTGTAGTGTCTGATCTGCACAGTGTGCACCTAACGCTACGGGAATACAATTGCTGGTGTTCTCATATTAATACCACAGGCAGGGATCTGCAAGCATTTTCACTTGGTGTAGTGTCTCATCTGCACAGTGTGCACCTAAAGCTATGTGAATACAATTGCTGGTGTTCTCATATTAATACCACAGGCAGGGATCTGCAAGTATTTTCACTTGGTGTAGTGTCTCATGTGCACAGTGTGCAACCTAAAGCTACGTGAATACAATTGCTAGTGTTCTCATATTAATACCACAGGCAGTGATCAGCAAGTATTGTCAGTATTTGTGCAGCTACATCTCCCTGCAGGCCATTGCTATGTCTGGAAGGACAACAAGGAGAGGCAGAGAGTCACGAGCCGATAAAAGAGAGCAAGCAAGCTCTGTGTCAAGAGGCAACAGTGCTGGTCGTGGACACGGTGCATCCTCAGCAGCACGTGGCCGTGGGATACACTCGTCCTTTTTTCGGCAGCTGGCCATGTTGAGCTGCAACATGCCGAACACTTGGTAGAGTGGATGACCAAGCCGTCCTCATCCTCCTCATCCTCCTCATTCTCTCTCACCCAGGCTCAGGGTACTTTGTCTGGCAAAGCAACTGCCAACACGACCTCTTCTCTCTGCTCAATGGCATCAGTCACTCCTTCTCTAGCCCCACCATGTACTGAGGAGTCCCCCGAACTGTTTGACCACAGTGTTGGGTACATGCTGCAGGAGGATGTGCAGCGTTTTGAAGGCTCCGATGATGGTACCCAGCTAGAGGAAGGCAGTAACGTGAGCCCAGAGAGAGGGGGTGGGCCTTTTTTGAGACGAGTGCATCAGATCGCACCACTGCTATTTGCAACATATGTCACAAGCGTATCTTGCATGGCCAAAACATCACCCGCTTGGGCACCACATGCTTGACCAGGCATATGTCGACCTGCCATGCAGTTTGTTGGCAAGCGTACCTCAAAGACCCACACCAAAGAACAAAGCAGATCTCTCCTTGCTCCTCATCAGCTGGGATCTCCAACCCCACTATACCTTCAGTCCTCTCTGAAGCCTCCACTGATAGGACTAAAGGTGTAGAATTAGGTGTGTCACAGCCAAGTACTTGCGGGCAATCTACTATCGGTACACCAACGTCAGATTGTACCAGGCAAATTTCTTTGCCCCAGCTGCTGCAGCGCCGAAAGAAGTTCGCTCCCAGCCATCCACATGCCCAGCGGTTGAATGCTAGCTTAGCCAAATTGCTAGCACTTCAACTGCTGCCTTTTCAGTTGGTAGACACTGCCCCCTTCCGTGAGTTTGTGGAATGTGCAGTACCTCAGTGGCAGGTTCCCAAACGCCACTTTTTCTCACGGAAGGTGATTCCGGCTCTATAACGGCATGTGGAAGGCAATGTCCATGCCTCGCTGGACAGGGTGGTCAGTGGTAAAGTGCATATTACCACTAACTCATTGTCCAGCAGGCATGGACAGGGACGTTACCTGTCTTTCACGGCGCATTGGGTGACTCTGATGGCAGCTGGGAAGGATGCAGGACAAGGTACAGTAGTGTTAGAGGTTGTTCTGCCACCACGCCTCCAAAATGCTACTACTGGTGATTGTGACACACCTCTCTCCTCCACCCCCTCCTCTTCTTCCTCTGTGGCCTCCGTAGGCGTTCAAGGGGCTACACAGGTACAAAGGCAAAAAATATGCCATGCGGTGCTTGAGCTGGTGTGCTTAGTTGACAGGAGCCATACTGGGGCAGAGGTTCTGTCAGCTCTGCAGAAGCAGGCTCAAAGGTGGTTGACGCCAATGCCAGCTTAAGCCAGGAACGGTGGTTTGCGACAATGGCACCAACCTCCTCTCCGCCCTCCGACAGGGACAACTGACCCATGTGCCCTGTTTTGCTCATGTCCTTAACTTGGTGGTGCAGCAGTTCTTGGGTAGGTACCTGGGCTTACAGGATGTCCTGAAGCAGGCCAGGAAACTCTGTGTTCATTTCCGATGGTCATATAATGCCAGTGCTCGGCTGGCTGACCTCCAAAAGGAATACAACCTGCCCAAGAACCGCCTAATCTGTGACATGCCCACCAGGTGGAACTTTACATTGGCACATGCTGCAAAGGGCCATCAATGAGTATCTGTGCCAATATGGCACCAGGACAGGGTCAGGGGAGCTTGTTTTTCCCCCCACGCCAGTGGGCCATGATCAGGAATGCATGCACTGCCCTTTCACCATTTAAGGAGGCCCCGAGGATGGTGAGCAGTGACAGTGCATGCATCAGTAACACTTTCCCTCTTATCCACCTGTTGGAGCACACGCTACGTGGAATAACGGACAGGGCACTTGAGGCAGAACAGAGGGAGGAAGAGGAGGACTTCCTTACCTCTCAAGGCCCCCTTTATCCAGACAGTGTTCCTGCTTGCCCCCCTATCACACAGGAAGAGGAGGAGGAGGATTGTGTCAGCATGGAGGTGGAGCCTAGCACTGAGCATCAGCAGCAGTCTTCAAGGGATCAATTACAGTCCCAAGAAACCCATGGACTTGTACGTGGCTGGGAGGCGATGGCTGTGGATCATGTCGTCCTCAGTGACTCAGAGGACTGAATGCCTCAGTAAACCTACGCTGCATGGCCTCCCTGATCTTGCAAAGCCTGCGGAAGTATCCTCGTATTCGTGCTATCAAGGAGCGAGAGATCATTCCTGGCTGGCAACCCTCCTTGATCCACGTTACAAGGGTAAGGTTGCGGACCTTATCTTGCAGCGCAGAGGGAGCAGAAGATGAAACATCTTTGGGAGGTCTGGCAGAGAGGTCTGTGCAACGCGTTCCCAGAGACTGGGAGGTTAAAAAAAATCCTGGTCCTGGACAATGTGTTGCTGTGGCTTTGGTCAGTCAAAGAAGGAGCGGTGGAGAAGGTTGGCCATCTGACCGATGCGTTCAGACATTTTTTTATTCCGCAGCCCCAAGGTATGATTGGTTCCAGCAACCACCGCCAGCGTCTGTTTTACATGGTGCAGGAATACCTAGGGGCAAGATCAGACTTGGGCACCTTTCCCACCAAAAATCCTTTGGCTTACTGGATCTTGAGGATGGATCACTGGCCAGAGCTTGCACAGTATGCAATTGAGCTACTGGCCTGTCCTGCATCCAGTGTTCTTTCGGAACGCACATTCAGTGCTGCTGGAGGCTTTGTAACCAATCACAGGGTGCGCCTCTCCACCGACTCGGTCGATCGAGAATCGGCTTGGATCACCACCAGCTACCAAGCACCTGATGCTGATGTAACTGAATATTTTTTTTGGGAAATGTCAGATCTCTTCAAGACTGCCTATGCTGATGCTCAGTGACTATCCTGTCATGCTGAGTGACTATCCTTTTCCTCCTCAATGATCATGCTGATAGCTTGTAAGAATATTTTTGGTTCTGGGCACCGCCACCAGTGGCTAAGGCCCAATTTTTCTGCCCCTGTTCAACAGGGGTGTGTAATTACAATTTTTGATGCAATACTTTGCAGCAGGGCTCATTCCTGTGCTCCAACTTGAGTATCTGTGATGGGTTGCAGTGTTGTGGCACCAGCACCAGTGCCTAAGGCCCAATTTGTCTGCCCCTGTTTAACAGGGGCATGTAATTAAAATTTTTGATGCAATACTTTGCAGCAGGGCTCATTAGTGTGCTCCAACTAGAGTATCTGTGAGGGATTGCTGTGTTGTGGAACCAGTGCCTAAGGCCCAATTTTTCTGCCCCTGTTCAACAGAGGCATGTAATTACAATTCTTGATATAATAGTTTACAGCAGGGCGTTCCAGCGCCCACAAGACTAACTGTGAGGGCTTATAGTGTTGTGGCAACACCAACACCTAGGGCCCAAATTTCTGCAGAGTATATACGGCAGGCCCCAACTCTTAAACATCCAACTTACAAACGACTCCTACTTGCAAACGGAATGAGATAACAGGAAGTGAGAGCAAAAATCTACCCCTAGGAAGGGTAATTCTCTTCTGTAAGAGGTGTCTCCTGTCCACTGATGCTTTATCACCAATCCTTGTTTCACAAAAAAAAAAACATTTTCAAAAAAACATTTGTCATTGAGACAGAAAGTGAAGGGAAATCTTCTGAACAGATACACAGACAGCAAAACAAATGTTACAGGGATGATAACCCTTCTCTATGTTTTCCAAAAAGATAGATTTTTTGGCTGGAGCTACACTTTAAAAATGTACCAGTTCAAAATTACAAACAGATTCTACTTAACAACAAACCTACAGTCCCTGTCTTGTTTGCACTGAATGTACACTGCTGTTCAAAGTATATAGGGCCAAAGGGGCTGGCAATGACCTGGGGGGGGGGACCCATGCTATTTTTCTCAACGATTTTCATCCATATTGCAGGGACCAGACATTACATTAAAGCCACAAGCAGTTTTAAATGACTTTTTTCCTATATTAAAGTCATTCTGTGCAGGGACAGTTCTAAACCTGGAAAACAAGTGCCACTTCACAGGCATACTATAGATACCCAGCAGGTACGATATTTAAAGGAATATTTCACTTTTTTTTACGTTATTTTAGAGAAAAAGGGCCTAATTTAATGTGCATTAATCGCAGGGTGATGCTGCGAATGCACCAATCTTGAAGTGTGCCACCGCCCCGATATTAAGGGAATTTGAATGAAAGCTAGTGGTTTGGGCTTTAAAGGCACACGGTACAATTTGTATGAAAAAACTAGAACATTTATTGGTATGAAATATCATAAAATCAGTTATAAACATAAAATCAAAATAGAAATTAAATGAATAGCTGGTTCTATACAGGTTATCACAGTAATTATATGATCTCAGTATACAGAGGCTTAAATATAAAGCAGAGTCATAGATACAATCTTATAATGTGTAACCCAAGTAGTGATCCGGAGGATATGGAGGGCTTGCTCTACATGTTGCGCACTTTGGAATATCGCTTCCTCAGGAGCATAGATATTTGAGTAATTGGGCCGCGTTGAGGGTAGGCAACGTACGGTCGTGCGTTAGCCCCACAAAAGCTGTATATTCAGAAAATAACTGATCCAGCCTAGTAGAGGGGTAATATCATTAACATGAGGGCAAAATTGCGTAGGATGGTAGGGCAGTCAATTGCTGATATGCAACAATGCAATTATCTGATCCAGGGGTATGGTCAAACGGTGGTTTGTATGCTAGGTAAGGTGGGCTGAACAGTAGTGGGCAGATGGGCAAATCTGCCAAACCGATAGCCAGCCTAGAGGTCCTCAATCCATAAAAAGGAGGAGGTTACAGGCAATGGCAGTAAACAAAGTCCTTAGAGCCCAGAGTTACATAAACATCCGTGAGGTTACCCCCTGGTTATGATATTTCATACCAATAAATTTTCTAGTTTTTTCATACAAATTGTACCGTGTGCCTTTAAAGCCCAAACCATTAGCTTTCATTAAATTTTTTTGTACTTTAAGCATCATTAAAATCACTGCTCCCGAATAAACGGCCATTTTAAAAACTTTTTGTTGGCATTGATACATGTTCCCTGGGGCAAGACCCGGGTCCCCAAACACGTTTTAGGACAATAACTTGCATATTAGACTTTAAAATTAGCACTTTTGATTTTGAACGTTCAAGTCCCATAGACTTCAATGGGGTTCTAAAGTTCGCACGAACGTTCGGTCCGTTTGAAGGTTCTGATGCGAACCGAACCGGGGGGTGTTCGGCTCATCCCTATTCATAACCATGATCAATAGCTTGTGGTGGACCCTGAGGGTCAATGACTAGTGTGTTGAAGGTCCCTGGTTATCCAATGACTTAAAAGTCAAACGACAACTTGATTTGTAGATATCCATCACAGGGAAACTTCTCTGCTCCAATGCTTCAGATCACTAAATCTTTCAGTTCTTGCAAGGGCAAATGTTTCTGATGCTCACCATGGAAGTCTCTGTAAAAAGGGTCACTTGTGCACCAGAGCTGAGGAGGGCTCTTATATGGATACCTTCCACTTACAGAAGTACAATGGGTGAGCGGCCTACCAACTTTTCCAGAAGTTTGGTAGGAGCAGATTTGGCTGTAGTTCCAGCTGACTGAGCTTGCACTCCTTGCTTTCTTTGAGAATACTTTGGATGATTTTCAGACTGATGTCTTGGTAATTGGTATGCATTTTCCCCCCATGATAGTGTGACAGACTCGGACCCTCTTATGTCTAAAATCATCCTATGTCCACTAGGGGCATAGAATGACTGAGAAATGATACCTTGGACTACCTGTGATGGGATTATTATGTAATTATTATCCACAATATATTCCAGGATATCTGTAAAGAACTATTTACTGGTTGTTGATTCTGAACTCAACGGGTTAATTGTAAGAGTGACTCATTCATACTGTTAGATGCTAATGCCGTAACCTCCAGCCATCTCTCTGTTCTCTGTGCTAATTGACCCTCCTATTGTGTGAAGATGTCCTGTGTTTACACTTATGATAATGTATATTGTATAGCAGGTGAGCGGAGACGGGACGTCTACTGTGAAAGGTCATATCTCGGTGTCACCTCGTCGAGTCTGTCACAGATAGGAAGCCTGATGCCATGTAGACGTCGGTCCCTCCTGCATCCACCCTGCAGGACCGCTGGCATCAGTTCCGGCTGCTGCGCTTGGTGATGGCCAGCTCCAGAGCCTGGAGAAGCCCTGGAAAAACCATGCTGTGACAGAACCCACTGTCACTGTGTGTTTTGGAAGGGACGGTGGGCGGGGCTCTTACCCACAGATTATGGCCCAGAAGAGACTGGAGATCCAGGGACAAGCTGGCATTGAGATAATGTAATGTAATGCTACATCCCTTCTCCCCCCTCTTGTTGCTGTATCTAATTGTGTTGGTAAATGGCACATAGCATAGACAATGGTCTGGACTGGAGGCATTTAGCTGGAGCCACGATCAAAGGACCACAATGACCAGCTGCTCTGCCGCATGTACAATAGGAATAAATGGAAAGCATAAAATGCAAACATGCCCATATACATACTGGGCCAGATTCAGGTAGATCCGTGCAATATTTGCGTGGGCAAAGGGCAACGAGTTTTGCTCTGCGCCCACGCAAATATTTTGAAATGCCCGCGATTCACGGAGCAGTAGCTCCGTAAATTGCGCGGGCGATATGCTAAATAGCCGGGCGTAAGGCTGCCTAATGTAAATGATCCCGCCGGGGGTGGGAATCATTTAAATTAGGCGCGCTCCCGCGCCGAGCGAACAGCGCATGCTCTGTCGGGAAACTTTCCCGACGTGCATTGCGGCAAATGACGTCGCAAGGACGTCACTTGCTTCTAAGTGAACGTGAATAGCGTCCAGCGCCATTCACGAATCACTTACGTAAACGACGTGAAATTTAAATTTCACAAGCGGGAAGGGTGGCTATACTTTAGCATTGGTTGCCCCTGCTATAGCAGGAGCAACCTTGCGCTAAAGTCGCCGTACGGAAACTCCGTACCTTGCGTGCGCAGGGCCCGCGCAACTTTTGTGAATCGGTGGTAGTATGCAATTTGCATACTATACGCCGATCACAATGGCCGCGCCCCCTAGCGGCCAACGCAAGAATGCAGCCTGAGATATGAAGGCATAAGGAGGCTTATGTCTGTCATATCCTAGGCTGCAGTCGGTGTAACGAGGTTCCTGAATCAGGAGCACTCGTTACACCCGAGCAAGTAAGCACTTGCGCCGCGCAACCTATGGTTGCACGGGCGCAAGTGCTTCTTGAATCTGGGCCAAAGTATATAGATTAGATATAATCTAAAGGAAAATTATAATCAGACATATGGTAATAAATTTACACACATATATACAGTACCATAAATATACATGCACGTTCACATGTAAAGGTCAAATTATTGTATACACAGACCATACAAGATCAGCATATTTTGCAAGAAAATGATGATTGGGAATAATGTAATCATGAGATAGTACACACATCTACATGTATACATACATACATACATATATGCATATACATATACAGTGCCTTGAAAAAGTATTCATACCTCTTAAAATCATTCCACGTTTTGTCATGTTACAACCAAAAACATAAATGTATTTTATTGAGATTTTATGTGATAGACCAAAACACAAAGTGGCACATAATTGTGAAGTAGAATGAAAATTATAAATGGCTTTCAAAAGGTTTTACAAATAAATATCTGAAGAGTGTGGCGTGCATTTATACTCAGCCCTCTTCACCCTGATACCCCTAACTAAAATCTAGTGAAACCAATTGCCTTCAGAAGTCACTTAATTAGTAAATAGAGTCCACCTGTGTGTAATTTAATCTCAGTATAAATACAGCTGTTCTGTGAAGCCCTTAGAGGTTTGTTTGAAAACCTTAGTGAACAAACAGCATCACGAAGGCCAAAGAACACACCAGACAGGTCACGGATAAAGTTATGGAGAAGTTTAAAGAAGGGTTAGGTTATAAATAAATATCCAAAGCTTTAACCATCTCATGGAGCACTGTTCAATCCATCATTGAAAAATGGAAAGAGTATGGCACAACTGCAAACCTGCCAAAACATGGCCGTCCACCTAAACTGACAGGTCGGGCAGGGAGAGAATTAACCAGAGAAGCAGCCAAGAGGCCTATGGTATCTGTCCACAGTACAACTATTAAGCCCCATACACACTATCAGTTTTCCTGCTGGTTTTCTCTTCAGGTTTACCAAAACCATGTAGTACAAGGACCTGCCTGATTGCATTCAAATTGAAACGCTTAAGGTTTGACCTCATATTAGATGGTTTTGGTAAACCTGAAGAGAAAACCATCAGGAAAACTGATAGTGTGTATGGGGCTTTAGTCGTGCACTCCACAAATCTGGCCTTTATGGAAGAGTGGCAAGAAGAAAGCCATTGTTGAAAGAAAGCCATAAGAAGTCCTGTTTGAAGTTTGTGAGAAGCCATGTGGGGGACACAGCAAACATGTGGAAGAAGATGCTCTGGTCAGATGAGACCAAAATTTAACTTTTTAGTCTAAAAGCAAAACGTTTTGTTTGGCAGAAAACTAACACTGCACATGGCTAGTGTAGTTTAGATAGACCAACCTTATCCCCATAACCCCCCCCCTTCTTAATATTAACTTACCCCATTCTACCATTAACGAGAGACACAGATGTTGGAGTAAAATGGCCATAACAGCCTATTTATGTTAAACACTTAAATAGTTAAATGTAATTAATTAAATATTACAAAATTTTCCTTCATTAACAATTTAACAAAAACAACTTTTATTAACCCAGTTTATTGGTCTTTGACGGCAACCCGGCTTAGACCTTAATTTCACCACTGCACTGCGGTACCATTAACCATAACCGGCCCCCAGCTGTAACCAGCTTGGAGACAACCCCTTTTTCCCGCAGTGCAACTATAACTGTATTCCAGCGGACACCGTTCCACTGGAATAACCCCCATAAGGGGCCCATCCCACCGATGAGCCCACCACCACTTCCATCACATCTGTTAACTGCCACCATCAAAGACCAACGAACACCGCCAAAGCTGTTATGACGACCCTTGTCCGTGACCTGAAATAAAAGAAAACAAACGCACAACACCAAAACGCACAACAAATAGGGAGGGTGGGTGAGAAAACTGCCTCCTTGTGTCACTTCCTGCTCACATGCCAATTGTCCCGCCTGCTGAATGTTCCCCTGTTCTGAATGGAGGTGAATGGAGCGTGCGGGCAGAACAGGTGGAGCGGGTGACAGGTGGGCATCACTTTGCATCAGTGGAGCGGGCGGGTGGCAATTTGCTGGTTCAGTGGAGCGGGGAGTGGAGTGGGCGGATCAGATGGTGGGCGGTAATATGCCGCCCCTCTGAAAGTGCCGCCTGGTACAATGGTACCATCAGGTCCCATGGTAGAGTTGGCCCTGGGTGGAGGTTCACCTTCCAGCAGGACAACGACCATAAACATACAGCCAGAGCTACAATGGAATGGTTTAGATCAAAGCATATTCATGTGTTAATATGATGTTAATATATATTATATCCATGATAATAATTATATAAATAATGGTAGAAGTGTATGAAATAATATGGGAGAAAAGGGTATGTGGACACTTGAGGCACTACCTACTTCCTTTTTGTTTTTATTTTTGTGGAGAAGGTTGAAATTAATTATTAACACACTGATATAATTGTTTAAAGTGGTATATGGAAATGTTTTTGGGTGTTCCCTATTTAGGGAAGTTAAAATATAAATGTTGGTATAATGACTGAAGTTTGCATAGGGGTGAAGAGCACCATTTGTATTAATCAGAGAGGTGAAACAGTTTTTTTTATTTATTTATTTATTTTTATTTATGTATTTTATATTATGATCCCTATTTAGGGAAGTCATATTAAAAGTCGGCATAATTGGTCGAAAATTATATAGGGGTGAAAAGTACTGTTTATATTGCTTAAGGAGATGATAGATTCCCTCCCCCCTCCCCCTTTTTGTTTTTTGTTTTTTTTGGTGGATTGGCTATAATACCTTCCCCTCAGTACCCACCCAAACCATGGTTTGCAGTTAACATTATAAGAGCCCCAGCAACCTTGGAGTAATATGGCTTAGAGAAAAGAAGGAAAAGAAAAGGGGAAGGGGAAGGAGAGAGAAAGAAAAACAAAGAGGAAAATAAATAGATAAAAGGGAGTTGCAGGGACCACATATATGGTATGTGAGGTATCTATATGTGGAGGTGGTTGGGTATTGGGGAAAACGAGGGGGACTATAGTAGAGAGGAAAAGTCATGGTTACCCAATGCCCCTATCTGGAGGTATTTGGGGGTGAACTAGGTGTGGAGTAATAATAGGGGGGTAGGGGAGGGGAAGGGGAAAAAGGAGACTATTAACCTAATATCCCCACCCGATGCAAACCAGGGGGGGAAGATATAAGGGTCCCACTATGAAGTGGGCATGTGGTTAAAGGGAGGGAGTAAAAGGGGGAGGGACGTAGAGTAATGGGGGGAGGGGTAAAAGGGTGTTTTACCCGGTAGGCCAGGTCCGATATACGGGACACGAAAATCTGTAAGATTGCAGAAAGGTGGAGAGGTCGGCGAGGGGGAGTATACCCCCCTGCGGACAACTCTTCCGATTAGGGGGTAACCCAAAGGAGAGTACTGGGTTAGGGGAAAGAGAGGCCTGAGGATGAGGACATTTTTCCTTCCTTATTTCTTTTGGGGAATTTTTTTTTTGCTTCTTTTTATCTCTCTCTCTGCCTCCCTCTCTCCTCTCTCTCACATGGGCAGGGGAACAGAATAGAGATAAACAGCAGCTAGTAGCTGAAGCGTTTTGAATATATAAAAACTAGTGATGGCAGGTCCAATAAAGGTTATATCATATAATGTTAGAGGTTTAAATTGACCCCAGAAGAGGCCGTCTTTGGCAAGAGTTACACCATTATGCAATAGATGTGGCCTTTTTACAAGAAACAAATTTCTTGAAAGGGGCCACACCAAATATGCCCTTACACATATTTAATCAGTGGTTCCATGCTCCGTTCCCGATCGCAAGGGCAAGGGGAGTGACAATAACATTTAGAAAGACATGCCCAGTTATTGTGACATCCTCACAAATAGATCCCGAAGGCCGTTACCTTTTCTTAAAGGCAAAATTGAACGGCTATTGCTATACCTTTGCCTCAGTGTATGCGCCAAAAACAGAAACTCTGAAATTACTGAAGAAGTATAGAGAAGGATTTTTGATTTTGGGGGGAGATTTTAATTTAGCAATAAACCCAAGTATAGACACATCAACGGGCAAAACACCCATATCATGTAAGGCCCTAAAACATTTAAAACAGCTCTTACGATCTTCCCACTTGGTAGATGGATGGCGATTAATGCACGAGGGGATAAAGGACTATAGCTACTACTCCAAAATACACAATATGTACTCTTGTCTAGATCTTTCTTTGTGGACCAGTTCTACTTAGAAAAGATCAGATCATGTACGATGGAACCAATAACGATTTCAGACCATGCACCTATCATTATGACCTTACACCCAGTCTCAATAGGCCACCTGGAACGAACATGGTGGTTAAATGAGACATTGTTAGATGACAGTCGCATTGTGGAGGATTTAACTTTTAAAATTAACGTGTCTGGGGAAACCTCTGAACAAGCTATTTGGGAGGCCCATAAATCGGTGATTAGGGGGGAATTGATAGCTTTAGGGTCAAGGAAAAAAAAAGAAAAACAAAAAGAAGTAACAGATCTGCTGGAAGAAATAAATAAAATAGAGATAAAACATAAATCTTCTCTAGATCCAGCAGATGCTAAGAGGTAAGAAAATGCGCGAAGTAAGTTGACACAGTTTCTAGATTATAAAACCAGAAATAAATATAGATATTATGCGCATCGATTCTATGAACAGGGAAACAAATGCGGTCGCCTTTTTTAAAAAAACAACAAGACTCCAGACATGTTCATAATTTAACAATACAAAATAAAAAAATAGTAGAAACCCAGGCTATTGCGGCAGAATTCCACAAATTTTACGAGACTTTATATAATATTCAGCACAAATCGGCAAGTGCCCTGAATGAATATCGATTGGGGGAGATCCGGGACTATATTGCGGACTCAGCGTTACCTTCGCTGCTGCCTGAAGCAACGAGGTAATAAATAGGCTGATCACAGTTGAAGAAGTGAATGGAGTAATAGCAAATTTGGCAATAGGGAAAAGCCCATGGCCAGATGGCTTTACGAATCTATACTATAAGAAATTTGTTTCAAACCTGGGTGCCCCAATATGTGACTACTTCAACTCGATTAACATTTTGAATCCACTTCCTCCAGAAGCCTTATTGGCACACATTACAGTCCTTCCAAAACCAGAAAAAGATCCCCAACACTGCGCCAATTATAGACCAATTTCTTTGTTAAATTCCGACACTAAACTACTATCAAAAATGTTGGCACTTAGACTACAGGATCATTTAGTGAAGCTAGTTCACCCTGATCAAATGGGCTTTATGAAGGGCCGTGAGGCCAGAGACAACACCATAAGGGCATTGAATGTCCTCCACTGGATGCAACATGGCCCGGACAGAGCCCCTAGAATAATATTATCTATGATGCCGAAAAGGCTTTTGACAGGGTTAACTGGGCATTTATGATGGAGGTCCTGAAGTGGATGAGAGTGGGAGATCGTATGATGGGCTGGGTACTGGCGTTGTTTGCTTTCACGAGAGCAAGAGTAAAGGTGAATGGCACTTTGTCAAATTACTTCCAAATATATAATGGTGTGAGACAAGGGTGTCCTCTGTCTCCATTACTATTCGCGATGATATTGGAACCTTTTCTCTGTAAAATAAGGAAAAACAATGGAATCCAGGGAACGTGTATTGGGCCGGATGAACATAAGGTCTCGGCATACGCTGATGACCTGTTGTTCTACCTGTCCGCACCACAGACCTCACTACCTGCTCTGATGGTAGAAGTATTTAGATTTGGAGTTTTATCCAATTTTAAGATTAATTTTGAGAAGTCTATACTATTCCCCTGCCATATATCTTCAAGTATGGCTAAGACTCTGCAAGACGCGTATCACTTTCTATGGAATAAAACATTTTTGGTCTACTTAGGGACGCATATAACGCCTGACCCAAAACTTCTATACTATTTGAATTATAGTGCCTTGATGGAGGGGGTAAAGGAAGACCTTCAGAAATGGAAGGGTCAGTTATTAACTTGGTTCGGAAGGGTGAATGCAATAAAGATGAGTATACAGTACTACCTAAAATAATTTAGGGCCAGATTCACATAGAATTGCGGCCGTGTAACGTAACCCATTTACGTTACACGGCCGCAAGTTTTCAGTGTAAGTGCCCACAAAGCACTTATCTGTAAACTTGCGGCGGTGTATCGTAAACACGTCCGGCGCAAGCCCGCCCAATTCAAATGGGGCGGGTACCATTTAAATTAGGCGCGCTCCCGCGCCGGACGTACTGCGCATGCTCCGTTCGCAATTTTCCCGACGTGCTTTGCGCGAAATTACGCCGGCGCGACGTGTTTGTGAATCGCGACGTGCGTAACGTACTTACGCCGGAAAAAAATAAATTAAAAAGCGACGCGGGAACGACGGGCATACTTTAACATGGTGGAGTAATTTTACACCATGTTAATAGCACCCCTAACTTTGCGATGGGAAACTAAGAATTGCGCCAACGTAACGACGGGAAAAACCTTTGTGGATCGCCGTAACTGCTAGTTTGCATACCCGACGCTGGAATACGACGCGAACTCCACCCAGCGACGGCCGAGGTACTGCATCCTAACATCCGACGGTGCAAGTCAATTACACCTGTCGGATCTTAGGGCTATCTATGCGGAACTGATTCTATGAATCATTCACATAGATAGAACAAGAGATACGATGGTGTATCAGGAGATACGCCGTTGTATCTGTTCTGTGAATCTGGCCCTTACTTCTTACATACAGTGCCAATTTTTCTTCCACAGAGTTTTTTTAAGGACATACGGAGGGCCTTCGTGTCCTTTGTATGGAATGATAAACGCCCCAGATTAGCCTATGATATTCTGTGTAGAGGAAAGTCAGATGGCGGAGTGGGGTTGCCAGATGTAGCATCATATTATAGGGCAATGGCACTAGTACGTATATTGAATTGGAACCACGATTACTCAAACAAAATATGGGTAAAATTACAGCAAATAATGGCAGGAAGGAATTTGGCAGAAACACCCTGGATCCCGAAGGTAGATAGAGGGCTCTCAAAATGGACGTCACCTTTAACTCACAATACGTTAAAGATATGGAAAAAAAAAAGCAACTGGGAGATTATGCCCCCGGGATATCTCCCCTAACTCCGCTGGAGGGATTCCCGTGGTTCCCTCCAGGTGAGGAAGTAGGATCGATGAAGGCCTGGGGGAAGGACGGGGATACTACATGCGGCAAATTAGCCCCATGTGGAATTCTGACTCCCTTACCAGAATTGAGACAGAGCTTGGGAACAGTTCCAATGGTGGAGTGGAGGTACCATCAATTAGTGTGCTTCTTTCACAAGTGGAAAACCGTGATAAGACCTCTAAATAAGCTTACTATATTTGAAACTAAATGTGTAAAGCCGAGGCGGCTTTTTAATTAGGCAAATTAGGCGGTCGCCTAAGGCCTCGCACTCACAGGGGCCTTGCGGCCGCCTAATTTTGCCTCTGCTTGAGTTTTTTTATCCATTATGGGCCCCCATGTCTAAGTTTTGCTTAAGGCCTCCCAAAGCCTAGAGCCACCTCTGGTGTGAAGATAACAAGGGCTAAACACTTAGGGCCAGATCCACGTAGATAGGCGTAAATTTATGCAGGCGTAGCGTATCGTAGTTACGCTACGCCGCCGCAACTTTGAGAGGCAAGTGCTGTATTCACAAAGCACTTGCGTCTAAAGTTACGGCGGCGTAGCGTAAATGTTCCGGCATAAGCGCGCCTAAATCAAATGAGGAACAGGGGGGCGTGTTTTATACAAACTAAGCATTACCCCACGTAAATGACGTTTTTTTCTAACGGCGCATGCACGCTCAGTATCACGTCGAATTTTCAAATTAAATTACGCCCGCTCAATGCCTAGACGACGTGAACATAATTTACGCAAAGCCCTATTCACGAACGTTTTACGCAAACGTAAAAAATTTGACGCTGGTCCGACGTCCATACTTAACATTGCGTACGCCTCATAGAGCAGGGGTAATGTTACGCCGAAAAAAGCCTTACGTAAACGTCGTAAAAAAATGCGCCGGGCGGACGTACATTTGAGAATCAGCGTATATATGCTAATTTGCATACTCTACGTGGAAATCAACGGAAGCGCCACCTATCGGCCAGCGTAAATATGCACCTAAGACCCGACAGCATACTAAGACGTACGTCAGTCGGATCTTGCCCACATTCTGGCGTATCTTGTTTTGTGAATACAAAACAAAGATACGCTGGTGCATTGTAGAACTTACGCGGCGTATCAATAGATACGCCGCCGTAAGTTCTTCGTGGATCTGGGCCTTACTGTCTCAAATGTATATATTAGTCCTAGGGACCCGGAAAAAAACAACACCCTACTATATTAGAGACTGGGAAGGAGAGCTAAACCACAGGTTTACCTCACTACAAATTAAAAAGCTTATTGACTCCTCACACTATACATCGATAAGCTCACAGATTCAAGAGATGTCTTATACATTTCTATCGAGGTGATATAGAACCCCAGTGAGACTGGCACAGGTGTACAGGAATGCAGACAACAGGTGTTGGAGGGGATGTGGACAGGAGGGTACTTTACTCCACCTGTGGTGGTCATGCCCAAAGATCAGAAAATTTGGGCAAGAAATTGCCCCCTGGGTTGAAAGGCTGTCTCCCGGGGAAATGGAATTGACCCCTCTAAACTTCTTATTCCATGGGTCAGCGAGGTCCATTGGATCATATAAGGATAGTATTACACCTCATTTATTAAATGCGGCAAAACTATTAATACCTAGACTATGGAAACAGAAGAAAAGACCAACTATTCTTGAATGGAAGAGAGAAGTTAATTTAATTATGGAGGCAGAAAGATGGATTTCTATGGTTAAAAATAGAAAGGATAAGTTTAGAGAAATGTGGACAGAATGGGAACAACGCTCACCAGAGATAGAATAATATAAGGAGCTGCATAAATTCTAGGTAAATGCTCATGGAGGGAGAGAGGGTGAGGGGGGGAGGTGGAGATTATTTTAACTTTTTTTTTGTCTCTCTTCAAATGCTTGTGTGGCTCTGCCCCTAACCCCCACCTGTATAGACATAAGAGGAGGGGGGGCATTAAGGGAGGGTTTTTTTTTTTTTTCACTTTTTTGTTTTTGTTTTAAAATGGTCCATTCAAAGTCAAGGCCTAAATCCAATTAAGAATCTGTGGCAAGACTTGAAAATTGCTGTTCACAGAGCTTGAGCTATTTTGCAAAGAAGAATGGGCAAAATGGTCCCTCCCTAGATGTGCAAAGTTGGTAGAGACATACCCAAAAAGACCTGCAGCTGTAATTGCAGCGAAAGGTGGTCTACAAAGTATTGACCCAGGGTGGCTGAATACAAATGCACGCCACACTTTTCTGATATTTATTTGTAAAAACAATTGAAATACCTTTATCATTTTCCTTCCACTTCACAATTACTGTATTTTTTAGACCATAAGACGCACCTAGATTTTAGAGGAGAAAAATTCAAAAAGAAAAAAGATTCTGACCCATATGGTATACTGAAATATTTAATAAAATTTAACAGAATTATATTTCAACCATGTAAAGTGAACAGCAGGCACCTGGTCCCTAGACTGGGTGGCTGAGCTGGCACCTGGTCAGTGTTACCAGTATTCAGTTACTGTAAATTCCTTATTACTGTAAATTCCGTTTTTTTAAATGGCACTACTAGTGTACTGTATTCTGTATGCTGTATTCCATATGTAACAGATGCTGTTCGGATGCTTGTGAGGGAGCAACCAATGAGGTTACACTATTATGGTCAGCTGACTCAGGAGAGCACTGAGTGCATGGAGCAATACGTAGTGACGCCGTGTGGGCGTAGCTCCGTGCACTCGACATGGCACAATGCTCCCTGGGGCTTTTCTGTAGCCCGCTCCCCATGCTGACAGGAGGAGGGGGGGGACGGCTGACATAGATGAGGGGGGGGCAGCTGACATTGAGGAGGGGGGATGGCTGACATTGAGGAGGGGGGGGCGGCTGACATTGAGGAGGAGGGGGGCAGCTGACATTGAGGAGGAGGGGGGGCAGCTGACATTGAGGAGGAGGGGGGGGCGGCTGACACTAAGGAGGGGAGGGCGGCTGAAATAGAAGAGGGGGGGTGGCTGACACTGAGGAGGAGGGGGGGGGCAACTGACATTAAGGAGGAGGGAGGGCGGCTGACATTGAGGGGGGGGCGGCTGACACCGAGGAGGAGGGGGGGCGGCTGACACAGAGGAGGGGTCGGCTGACACTGAGGAGAAGGGGGGGCGGCTGACATTGAGGAGGAGGGGGAGTGGCTGACACTGAGGAGGAGGGGGGTGGCTGACACTGAGGAGGAGGGGGCGGCTGACAGTGAGGAGAAGGGGGGGCGGCTGACACTGAGGAGGAGGGGGGGGCAGCTGACACTGAGGAGGAGGGGGGGCGACTGACACTGAGGAGGAGGGGGGTGGCTGACACTGAGGAGGAGGGGGGGCGGCTGACACTGAAGAGGAGGGGGGCGGCTGACACTGAGGAGGAGGGGGGGCGGCTGACACTGAAGAGGAGGGGGGCGGCTGACACTGAGGAGGAGGGGGGCGACTGATACTGAGGAGGAGCGACTGACACTGAGGAGGAGGGGGGGCGGCTGACACTGAGGAGGAGGGGGGTGGCTGACACTGAGGAGAAGGGGGGCGGCTGACATTGAGGAGGAGAGGGGGGCGGCTGACACTGAGGAGAAGGGGGGCGGCTGACACTGAGGAGGATGGGGGGCAGCTGACACTGAAGAGGAGGGGGGGGCGGCTGACACTGAGGAGGAGGGGGTCGACTGATACTGAGGAGGAGCGACTGACACTGAGGAGAAGGGGGGGCGACTGACATCGAGGAGGAGGGGGGGCGGCTGACACTGAGGAGGAGTGGGGGCGGCTGACACTGAAGAGGAGGGGGGGGGGCCGCTGACACTGAGGAGGAGGGGGGCGACTGATATTGAGGAGGTGCGACTGACACTGAGGAGGAGGGGGGGCGGCGACACTGAGGAGGAGGGGGGCGGCTGACACTGAGGAGGAGGGGGGGGCGGCTGACACTGAGGAGGGGGGGCGGCTGACACTGAGGAGGAGGGGGCGGCTGACACTGAGGAGGAGGGGGCGGCTGACACTGAGGAGGAGGGGGGGCGGCTGACACTGAGGAGGAGGGGGGGTGGCTGACACTGAGGAGAAGGGGGGGCGGCTGACACTGAGGAGGAGGGGGGTGGCTGACACTGAAGAGGAGGGGGGGCAGCTGACACTGAGGAGGAGGGGGGCGACTGACACTGAGGAGGAGGGGGGGCGACTGACATCGAGGAGGAGGGGGGCGGCTGACACTGAGGAGGAGGGGGGGGCGACTGACATTGAGGAGGAGAGAGACGGACCTCAGGAGATAGTGTCACCTAGCCAGTTGGGAGTAGGCATGTGCAAAAGGGAACAATTTGTTTCGTTTTGTTTCGTTTTAGTTCGTTATTTAATTAATTTAGTTAAGTTAGATTCGTTACATGTGTTAAATTTGTTTTCGGAATTTGTTTGTTTTCAAACCGAATTTCGAAAAATTTGGTCGGATTCGAAAATATTTTGACCGGATTCGATAATATTTCAATCGGATTCGAAAACAAATTCTATTCGAATCGAATTCGAAAACAATTCGATTCGAAAACAAATTCGAATGAAAATTTAAAGCAAATTTGAATCATAATCTAAAAAATATAATTCGATTTCTAAAAAAGAATACAATAAAATTGAATATAAAATAATAAAACAATAGAATGAAAATCAAAGAATAGTAAAGAACAGAATGGAATTTAATAGAATTTAATCAAATACAATAGAATATGAACTGGCTTCTTCTATCTATCTTCTTTCTATCTTCCAATTTCTGAAATTGCAGAATAAGAAGCAGTTCAAATTAAGGTACTACTAACCTCTCAAAATACACTAAAACTGGCAATAGATTGATTGAAATTTGGCCAATTAAGCAAGGATCAGTCAAATTTTGATCTATGGCTATTCCCATTCATTAGAATGGGACTGCCAATTGACTGTAGCACTAATCATAGTATTCTGACAGTGGTGCCTCCTGAACGTCTGCAAACTGCATCCCCAAAGTGATCCACCATGGATCCTATTGCAGTGTGACACAGTAGAGACTTCTGACAGTGTGAGCCTAGCTTTAATGTACACAGGGACTAGCCTAACTTACCTTGCTCTAATAGGCATGTGCAAAAGGGAAAAATGTGCTTCGTTTTGTTTTAATTCGTTATTTAATTTATTTTGTTAAGTTAGATTCGTTACATGTGTTAAATTCGTTTTCGGAATTCGTTTCGTTTTCGACCGAATTTCGAAAAATTTGGTCGGATTCGAAAATATTTTGACCGGATTCGATAATATTTCAATCGGATTCGAAAACAAATTCTATTCTAATCGAATTTGATTCGAAAACAAATACGAATGAAAATTGAAAGCAAATTTGAATCAAAATCTAAAAAATGTTAATCGATTTCTAAAAAAGAATACAATAAAATAGAATATAAAATAATAAAACAATACAATGAAAATCAAAGAATATCTATCTTCCATTTTCTGAAATTCGAAATTCATATAGAATGAACTCAAATTCAAATAGAAAAATATTAGAATAGAGTAGAATAATATATATATATATATATATATATATATATATATATATATATATATATATATATATATATATAATTCTACTCTTCTAATATTTTCTATTCGAATTTGAGTTCATTCTATATGAATTTCGAATTTCAGAAAATGGAAGATAGATAGATAAAAGATAGATGCAAGAAGCCAGGTCATATTCTATTGTATTTGATTACATTCTATTAAATTCCATTCTGTTCTTTACTATTCTTTGATTTTCATTCTATTGTTTTATTATTTTATATTCTATTTTATTGTATTCTTTTTTAGAAATCGATTCATATTTTTTAGATTTTGATTCAAATTTGCTTTCAATCTTCATTCGAATTTGTTTTCGAATCGAATTGTTTTCGAATTCGATTCAAATAGAATTTGTTTTCGAATTCGAGTTGAATAGAATTTGTTTTCTAATTCGATCGAATTTCGTTCGCGGGTTTTCGATTCGAAAACGTTCGTTTGGATTCGGTTAAATACGTTAATATTACAATTCGGGCATTCGTATGCATCCGAATGTCCGAATAATGAAAAATTTGTCCGAATTTCGATTCGGAACGAAACGAAATGCACATGCCTAGTTAGGGGCATGCAGGGCAGGCGCGATTGCCTACAGATACAGTTCAGCCCTGCATCCACATGTGTCACTGTCCAGCTCCTCCAGGCGAATCACAGAGCCTCATGTCCTGCATATGACCTGCTCAGCCAATCACAGGACACCCGCCGCTACCAATTGCTGAGCTCAGCTCAGCTCAAACACAGAGCGGTGTTTTTAGGCAGTAGTACTAGTGTGAACATAGCAGGCACGGGATGAACGTGCACCCCTCTAGCAGCCAGGGATTCGGCTGCCACAGAACAGGTACGTGTTTCGGGTTCCCGGGGGGTGGAAACCCAGGCACATGTGCAGCGGATCGGGCTGGCAGGCGGCAATTTGCCGCCCCCTGAAAGTGCCGCCTGGGACCGAGGTACCATCGGGTCCCATGGTAGGGCCGGCCCTGCCTATAATACTACAAGCTATGAGTACTGCACTCATTGGGGTCCAGTTTCTCTTGTATGATCTCTCAACTAGAATAATGCAAACATAGGTGGGCAACAGGGCTCCCTTCCCATAAGATGGTCCAGATTGGTCCTCCAAAGGTCAGATGAAAGGTCACGCCCCACACAACTGGGGCTCCCCCCTCTCAGGTCAGAGTTCATTTGGTAACAGCACCACACAATTGCCTAATATGCATCTTTTCACTGCTCTGTGCGCTTGCATTAAGAGTTTTTCGCACATGGTACTGATGTATTGATGTATGAATATCAAATATTTCTGGTAGAAAGTTCCTGCGTGAAAACACAGAACAAGCTGTAAAAAACACGTGTTTTTCTGTATGTATACACATGTAAAAATTCTTCTTGCTTTTCTTGATGTGCTTTATATGTCTAAAATACACACCAGTAGTGCAGATTCAATACGCAGCACAAATTTACACACCTGTGTGTAAAGGGCCATTTAAAACTACTGTAAAAAAAAAAAAAAAAAGCCTGAATGCCTACACACGTGGTGTAAAATGGGCATTACTGTTGATGTTACAATCTTCTCTGTTTTAATTGTGACTTTAATCAGCTTCTCTTTTCAAAGTGCAATGTGCAATTCTTGTAGGTCTGCTGGGAGATCCCATACAAGGTATTCTGGTGGTGTTAGAAAGGGAGAGGCCTTGCCTAGGGCTAGAGAGAGCAGAGGACCCAAAAGGCCTATGGCTTCCAGGGGTGTATCACTACACGTATGCAAGAGTCTTTTTTTTTTTTAAACAAATTTTTATTGGAATTTTCACAGTACATTGGAGTAGGGCAAAATAATTTGATCCGTATACAGTCACGTACAAGTAAAGAAAAATAGGAATATAAAATAGAAATAAAAGCACAATTAAACCAATGGTACAGTGATTACCTGTATAACAATGTTACATTAGCAAGAGGATGTGACAGTACAAAACCCTAGTGCTTGAAGGAGCGGAAGCAACATTTGGAGCATTAGAAATGCAATAAGGAGCTAAAATAATGAAACAAACAGTAACCTCGGATATTAAACTGGCTGCTGAGGTGGCAATGGGTGATATTCACATAGAAAGGGTAAGAAGGAGTCACGAACGTCAAGGAGCAACTAGCATATGGTTCAGGGTGGCAGAAACACAGAAGGGTCAGACAGATTGGATACTTTGAGGCTGCCTAGCGAGTTTGCAAGGTTCTGTTTGAGATACCAATCCATATAGCGGAATGGTTGCATGAGTGTTTGCAAATCCACTTGGTCGAAGGAATGTTCCATGAATTTTCACCATCTCGTAAAGAATCGTGAGGTGGACCAAAAGTTCAACACGATGGTGTCCAACCTCTCCAGATAGAAAAGTGACATGAGGGCTTTTTTCACCGCTGGTAATTTTAGCGGTGTTGGGTTGATCAAATGGGACATTATAGTCCTGCGGGCCACCAGAAGGCAGACATGCGTCCAGTGAGAGATGGGAAGCGAGCTCTTTGTCGATAGCGTGGTCGGGGGTGGATCAGATCCGAATAGGCATAACAGGTAATGTCTGGGGACCCGTAGTTTGGCAATCTTGTAGATAAAGGACAACACAGAATCACAGTATTTAACAATAGGTTTGCACTCCCAGAAGCGGTGGAGCAGCGTCAGGCGAGGGGTGGAACACCAAGGGCACCGCTCCTGGGTTGGTTCAGCTTTGTTGATACGAAAAGGGTAGTATGCTCTATGAATAATTTTGAATTGGGTCTCACGCCATGTTTCCGAAACGACGAGTTTGTGCACTCACCTGTAACCTTCAAGGATTTTCTCCGAAAGGCCCTCATCTATAAATATTTGGGACCACTTCTGAAAGGGCTTAAGACGATATTTGGCAGACTGGTGTTCAATAAGGTGAGAGTATAGGGTGGAGATGGAGTAGTCATTCCCGCGTAATACAGCATCAATAAAGGACTTTTGCAGGGGATCAGTCCCAGGGCCGTAGCATGAGCGTAAATAGCTGACCAGTTGGTGGTAGAAGAAGGCATGCTTCGCTGGTAGAGAGAATTCCCTTGACAGGGTTTGAAATGACTTAAACTTGCCAGGAGCATTGAGATACATCGATGAAATGTTGGTAAGGCCCCTAATGTTCCACTGTTCAAAGGCTTTGTGTAGAGTGGACGGGAGGAACATCGGGTTGCCGAGTATTGGCAGGTGGCATGAAATGCTGGAGGGCAACCCCAGCAGCCTCCGCACCTCCCTCCAGGCTATAACTGTATCCTTGATGAGTACACTTGACCTGAGGCACGTAGGTAATTTGTTGGGATTCGAATGAAGAATGGCTGGTAGAGCATATGGGAAGGTCGAGGCACCCTCGAGCACGGTATTGGAGTATTTAGATCTGCCAGATAACCAATCAAGGCCCTGCCTAAGTAAGCATGCAAGATTATAGAAACGGATATTGGGCAGGCAGCCCCACCCTCAGACTTCGGGAGGCATAGTTTTTGCAGGGCAATGCGCGGTTTCTTGCGAGACCATATGAAGGCAGACAATGCTTTATGGATCTTTGTTACGTCAGAATGTTTCAATAAGAGAGGTATGGTCTGCATAGGATAGAGTAGGCGTGCAAACGGCACCAGTTTAAAGAGGTTACATCTCCCAAAGAGTGAGAAGGGGAGGGCCGCCCCAAGCTTCCAGCTCCTTCACAATTTTAGATATCAACGGTGGGAAGTTCAGTGTATATAAAGTGGAAGGTTCTCGGCCGATGTGAATGCCCAGATATGTAATGTGTTGCGCCACTATGGCAAGGGGGAATTGAAGTCGCCAGTTGGCAGGCATCTTGGGGTGAAGCAATAAAATTTTGCTTTTGTCAAAATTAATTTGAAAACCAGAACACTGTAAAGTATGAAATAGTTGCCGTAACCTGTCAAAGTCAGTGAGGGGTTGTGTGGAAAATAACAATATGTCGTCTGCAAATAGGGCGGATCGAAGAGATTGGGGACCTATTGTAATGCCACTGACCCCATCAGGTGAATTGAGTAGTCGGGATAAAGGTTCGATAGCAATATTGAAAAGTGAAAGGGGGCAGCCTTGTCTTGTTCCTTTCGTCAGGGGGATCGCGTCAGAGATAAAGTCTGGGGTGACCAGGCACGCAGTAGGGGATTCATACATTCGCTGTAGAAAACGCACAAATGGACCCGAGAAACCAAAATCTGTCATCACCCGGAACAGCCAGGACCAACTGATATTGTCAAAGCCCTTCTTGGCATCAAGTGACAATATGGCAACGTCTTGGTCTGGGTTCATTTTAGCATATTCCAACTCCATTAGAACCTTCCGTATATTTAGAGTGGCTGAGCGTCCCTGGACAAATCCTGACTGTGCCGGGTGTAGCATAAAGGGAAGTAGGTGGGTCAAGCGGGACGCAATAATCTTGGATAGTATTTTTACATCCACATTGATTAGTGAAATTGGGCGGTATGATCCCGGAAGCGAGGGGTCCTTACCTTTTTTGGCCAGCAATCTAATATGTGCCTGCGTGCCCGTAGGGAGATAGGGGCCCCCATCCCACATGTTTGCATATACATGTTTCAAGGTATCAGGAATAAAGTCTTTAGTTAGTTTATAGAATTCGGCCGTGTAACCGTCCGGGCCTGGAGCTTTAGCAGAGGTCAAGAATTTGATCGTCTGTTGTATATCTTCAACAGTTATGGGTGCGTTAAGTGCAGATAAGTGGTCCTCTTGGAGTTTGGGCAGTCGTACCTTAGCCAGGAGGGCTTCGGCAGCGGGCTGGTCAGTCGGATCTGCCGAGTACAGAGTTGTATAATAGTCAACCAGTATTCTACTAATTTCAGTAGGCGAGGTAACCAGTGTGCCAGCTGGATCCTTTAGGGCAGAGATATGGGTGGGTCGCCTTGGCCCCGTGCATAGCTTTGCCAGCAGTTTACCCGCTTTGTTACCAAACCTATGAAAGTGTAAATTAGAATAGGAGTTTTTAACTATTTCTTGTTGTTCGGCCCAGAGGTCAAATTCTCGTTTGGCTTTTCTCCACGCGCGTATGTTAGCAGGCGTATGGTTAAGTGTAAGTAGTTTGTGCGCTGAGCGTAGAGTGTCACTCGAAAGCAAGTAATGTTGTCTGGCATTCCTCTTAAATTGGGTGGTGTAGGATATTATTTTCCCTCTTAGGATGGCTTTACCAGCCTCCCAGAACAGGTTTGGTTCTGTAAGGTGTGGTTCGTTTGTAGAGGTATATTCCGTCCATGCTCCATAGAGCATGTGGCGGAAGTCCTCATTGTCCGCCAGGTAGGAGGGGAAGCGCCATACGCGTGAGGGAGAAGAAGGTTGGGGATTAATCAATTGTACCGCAATGGGGCTGTGATCTGAAATTCTGGCGTCAGCGATTTCCGAGTCGCATAGCAACGGGAGAAGTGCGGGGGAGGCAAAAAAGTAATCAATGCGGGAAAAAGAGTTGTGAGGCGGGGAGTAGAAGGTATACTCCCGGTCCGTTGGGTGTGCTAACCGCCACACATCAATTAAGTGCATGGAGTCTATGGCATGAGTTAGGAGCGTCGGGGTCGAGGTCGGTTTGGCATGTCCAGTCGTTTTATGTGCCGTGTCGCCTACTCGGTCAAGTGTCGTGGACATAACTGAATTAAAGTCCCTCCCACTAAATGTAAAGTACCCGGGCAGCTAGTATCCAGGCCACCAAGTCCTGAAAGAACGAGGTGTCCGGCGAGTTGGGTGCGTATATGTTAGTGACGGCTACGTCCTTGCCAGATAAGGTCAGGTGTAGCGTGATTTTACGGCCTATCAGGTCAGTCTGAACGTCCTTAAAAGTGTGTCTCAGGTTTTTATGTAGGAGAATGGCCACACCAGCCTTGCGCCCCACGGCCGGAGAGCCATATACAGTTCCCACCCACAATTTGCGCGGTCATCTGTGGAGAGATGGGTCTCCTGAAGCAGGGCCACATCCGTCCGGAGACGCTTCAGGTGTCTAAGAATGGACATGCGCTTACTTGGAGAACAAAGCCCCTTAACGTTCCATGACACAATCTTCAGGTGATTCCCATCGGTTGAGGAGGCCAATTCCGGGCTGGAGGTATGTATTGAGCTCAAATCGTGGAATGAAGTCCACCTTCCGGCATCGCGTCATCAATCCGAGGGTCACCCAAATATTGTAAGCATCCTGAGGTTACAGATATAAAACAGGTAAACACAACCAGTGTAAACAGTAAACAAATACAATACATAAACAACAACACAAAGGTCCAGTGCCTAAGGCACCTATCAAACATTGAGGACCTCACTTTTTTCCGCATGAAAGTAAAGCGTATGGCAAAACCCCCACCATTCGCCCACTCCCTTCCGTAAGGTTAAAGTATGAGCTTCAGAGGAGTAGAGGAGGGGGGGAAGGGTGGAGGAGGAAAAAAGAAAAAGAAAAAGGGGGGTAAGAGGGTGCTAGCTAACTGAATGGGGAAGAGTTGCTAATCAGGGCAGAGATGGGCTTAAGTTCTGGGAAGCTACAGTGCATGCAAAGAGTCAACTCAAAAAGGGAGAAAGAGTGATGACAATACTACCCGTCTCCCATGGGTCTCCGCCGGCAGATAGTCTCCGAGACACTGTTTCAGTGGCTGCCTGAAGGATCTGTATGAGGAGCAACGCGACTTCGCTTGTTTGGTTGTTTGATCGGGCTGCCAGGCTGCTTGCGGGATGTAGAAGAAGTAGCCGGTGATGAGGAGAAGTCCTCTGCAGAGTTGGTGTGGTCCATTCCGGCGTCGGCCGACGCAAGGTAGCGATCCGCTTCTTCAGGCGATGAGAACGTGAGGTGCTCCTGTGACTTAGTTTGGATGCGCAGGGTGGCCGGATACGCCAGGGAGAATTTTACTTGATCACGGTGCAGAGCTGTGCAGATTGCGGAGAATGCCTTGCGCTGTTTCATCACCTCGATGGAGTAATCAGCAAACAGCAGTAGTTTTGATCCATCCAGCGAGAGGGAGCGGGTGCAGCGGAATGCCTGCATTATGGCTGTTTTATCAGCGTTGTTTAGATATTTAACAATGACATGCCTGGGTTTGGTGCGACTCTCCACGTATTGACCGATGCGATGGGCGCGTTCAACCGTACAGGGTATGCGGAGTCCCAGTTGCTCAGGGATAATTTTAGCGCATATGTTTGTGAGCTGGTTGTTAGCAACTGATTCTGGCAGTCCAATAATGCGCAGATTGTTCCTTCTGGAACGATTCTCAAGGTCGTCTAACTTGCTCCATAACTCCCTGTTTTCAGCGGTTATGCGAGCTAAGATGGCGGACTGAGCAGTGGAATCGTCTTCCAGGGAAGATATTCTGTCCTCCGTCTGTGCAATTCTCTGGGCCTGTGACTGCACTTCCAGGTGAAGCTGCTCAAGCCCCCTTTGCACAGCGGCATCCACTGTGGCAGCTAGAGTGGGTCCCAGCAGGGCGACCACCTGATGAGCAATGCCCGCTGGCGATGCGGGGTCAATTGCCTGAATGTCCGGTGCAGCGTGCTCGAGTGTACGATCGCTCTACAAAGCGATCCATATGCGCCCGCTCTGGATCGGGGGTGGATGGGGGACACCCTGAAGCTCTGGCCGGGCTCTGTGGCAGCAAACGGGAGGATGGCGGCGAGAGCGGTGTCTGTCTATCGCCCTCTCATGCGGCGCCGGAACCGGAAGTCTGCAAGAGTCTTAACTTGTAAGTAGTGTCTTCTCCTCAGCACCTTGTACACCTGGCTCAATCTTGTCCTCTCTAGCATTGCATTTGGCCCTTGCTCCTCTGGAATCAGCAGACTCTGGACAGCACAGGACAGGTCACAGCGGCTAGTCTCTCCTCTGCTGCCTTCATTCTCCAGCTCCCCTCAGACCACACTTACACATTTTTTATCTCAGAGCCAGTGGGGGCCCGTCCATAGGGGGTGCCCGGGCGCCACCCCCCTCCTGTAGTCACAAAAAAAAATATATATATATATATATATATATTTTTTTTTTAAAACATAAAAAAATTACAAAAAAAGTCCTTTAACTAAATGCACTATATTCGGGCGCCGGCCATGTGCCTTATGGGAAGTGCCACGTCAATGCAATCACAAGATTGCAGATGTGGCACTTCATTTGCAGGCTTTCAACCCGCCTTGCGGCGCAATGCAAATCGCCGATCAGCTTCCGCCCTAGAATCACTATGGGCGCTGGGCAGGAGCATTGTTGTTTCAATTCAGAGAGGTCTCTTCCTGGTTTTCGTGTAATAGACGGAAACCGGAAGTGACGTTTGCATGGCCAGAACGGAGCTGCAAGCAAGGTAAGAGAGAGTTTGTCACTGACTGAGACAATGCTTTGTACCTTGGCTCCTTGGCTTGCTAATACTATATCCCTCAATTACTTTCCATCCAGAGATTCCAGACTGTCTTAATCTCTGCACGAAAACCGGAAGTGACGTTTGCATGGCCAGAACAGAGCAAGCAAGGTAAGAGAGAGCTTGTCACTGTGACTGAGACAATGCTTTGTACCTTGGCTCCTTGCTATATCCCTCAATTACTTTGCATACAGACTGTCTTATTCTCTGTGCAGTTTTCTGAACACAGGATTTGGAGATTTTAAATCAGACTTAACCTATGCTGTGCTGACCCAATTTTAGCAATGTCACCGAAACTCCTTAGGGTTGTTATTAAAGCGAGAGTTCACCCGAAAAAAATGTTTTAACCTTAGATTGATGCTCATTTTGTCAAGGGGAATTGGGTAGTTTTTTTTAAATCAAAGCCGTACTTACCGTTTTAGAGATGCATCTTCTCCACCGCTTCCGGGTATGGTCTTCGGGACTGGGCGTTCCTACTTGATTGACAGGCTTCCGACAGGCTTCCGACGGTCGCATCTATCGCGTCACGAGTAGACGAAAGAAGCCAAATGTCGGTGCGGCTCTATACGGCGCTTGCGCACCGACGTTCGGCTACTTTCGGAAAATCGTGACGCGATAGATGCGACCGTCGGAAGCCTGTCGGAAGCCTGTCAATCAAGTAGGAACGCCCAGTCTCGCAGCCCATACCCGGAAGCGGCGGAGAAGATGCATCTCTAAAACGGTAAGTGCCGCTTCGATTTTATAAAATCTACCCGATTCCCCTTGACAAAATGAGCATGAATCTAATGTTAAAAATTAACATTTCCGGGTGAACCTCCACTTTAATGTAGGCTATTTATTTTCTCTGGTGTCTTTGTACATTTTTATTTAAAGCAGGCTTGCTTTTCTAACACTAAGATTACATTTGTGAAAATTGCTGCTTCATGTTTATTGCATGCAAACCTTACATAAATCTAGCATTAGTAAAGCAAACTTGATGCGTTTCATTGATAATGCTATAATTATTAGATATTAAATATGCTAAGATAAACGGATATGGGTTATAGTTTTTTTAAGTGTAGTTTATTTTACTGTATATCCCCTTTTTGCAGTGGCAGAACTTTAGGGGTCGCTGCAGTCGCATTTGCGACTGGGCCCTTCCGTTATACCGCTGTGGAGAGGCCCCCCAAAACCACGCATCTCCCCCACCACCTCTGGCTGGTGCTGGCCGTTTAGAGTGCAGTGGGGAGAGGTGGTAGAAGGTAGAAGGCAGCGATCGGCAGCTCTATTGTGCCTGTGTGGTGTGGCGGGATCTCCCTGGGGCTTGTAGTACTCTCTTGAGTGTCAGTGTATACAGTGGAGAGGAGAGGAGAGGGGAGGGGAGGGGCAGGTATCACATTCACTCCTCTGTATATTTGGAGATAGAACTACTAGCCCCAGGGAGATCCCCCTGCCTGTGGACACCATAGAGCTGCCGATCGCCGCCTTCCACCTCCTCCAGCCAGGTACAGGGGAACCTCTGCAAGGGGGGGGGGGTCAGCTGTTTGGGAACCCTGATGTAAGAGGGGGGCCCTCTGGGGACACTAATGTAAGGAAGGGGCCCTCTGGGGACCCTGATGTAAGAGGGGGGCCTCTGGGAAACTGATGTAAGAAGGGGCTCTCTGGGGACACTAATGTAAGGGGGGGCTCTCTGGGGACCCTGGTGTAAGGGGGGGGGCTCTCTCTGGACCCTGGTGTAAGGGGGGGCTCTCTGGGACCCTGATGCAAGGGGGGCTCTCTGGGGACACCAATGTACGTGGGGCTCTCTGGGGATCCTGGTGTAAGGGGGGATCTCTGGGGACCCTAATGTAGGGAGGGGATTTCTGGGGACCCTAATGTAGGGAGGGGATCTCTGGGGAACCTAATGTAGGGAGGGGATATCTGGGGACCCTGATGCAAGAGGGGCACTCTGGGGACCCTGATGTAAGTGGGGCTCTCTGGGGACCCTGATGTAAGGGGGGGCTCTCTGGGGACCCTGATGTAAGGGGGGGCTCTCTGGGGACCCTGATGTAAGGGGGGGATCTCTGGGGACCCTAATGTAGGGAGGGGATCTCTGGGGACCCTAATGTAGGGAGGGGATCTCTGGGGACCCTGATGCAAGGGGGGCTCTCTGGGGACCCTGATGTAAGGGGGGCTCTCTGGGGACCCTGATGTAAGGGGGGCTCTCTGGGGACCCAGATGTAAGGGGGGGCTCTCTGGGGACCCTGATGTAATGAGGGGGGCTCTGAGGACCATAATATAAGGATCTCTGGGGACCCTGATGCAAGGGGGGCTCTCTGGGGACCCTGATGTAAGGGGGGGCTCTCTGGGGACCCTGATGTAAGGGGGATCTCTGGGGCCCCTAATGTAGGGAGGGGATCTCTGGGGACCCTAATGTAGGGAGGGGATCTCTGGGGACCCTGATGCAAGGGGGGCTCTCTGGGGACCCTGATGTAAGGGGGGCTCTCTGGGGACCCTGATGTAAGGGGGGGCTCTCTGGGGACCCTGATGTAAGGGGGGCTCTCTGGGGACCCTGATGTAAGGGGGGGGGGGCTCTCTGGGGACCCTGATGTAATGAGGGGGGCTCTGAGGACCCTAATATAAGTAGGTAGGCTCTCTGGGGACCCTAATATAGGGGGAGCAATGACACATAATCACCTGATAAATGCCTATTTAGAGTCCTTCATCACTAACAGTGTAATTTTTCAGTTTGTTTGTGCCGATCTGTAAGGCTGCGCTATATACCATGATCTGTGATGCTGGTGCTGTATACTCTGTCCTGTGATTCTGGTACTGTATACTCTGTCCTGTGATTCTGGTGCTATATACTCTGTCCTGTGATGCTGGTGCTATATACTCTGTCCTGTGATGCTGGTACTATATACTCTGTCCTGTGATGCTGGGGCTATATACTCTGTCCTGTGATGCTGAGCTGTATACTCCTGACACTATGAGTGGATACAAGTGGAATACAGGGGACGGAGTGGGTGGATTATTTAAGGGGTGTGGCTTATGAGAAGTGGGAGGGGTCAAACAGGGAGGGGCGGGGTCTTGCACCCCCCATCCTAAAACTTCACCAGCCGCCACTGCTCAGAGCACTACATTCCCTAGCAGCTTCTGCACCCACTGTACCCCATTCTCCTGTGGATGAGACTACACGTCCAGCCAGTGAACAATTGGAGTCTACTCTTTCTGGTTTCTAGATGTGGGTCTCTGTCCCAGACTGAAACTGCAAACAAGCAGTGTCCATCCTTTGTCCCCCTTCCTGTGATTGGTCAGTTCTTGCAGGGAAGGAGCAACAAGCTGCTGCCAAGTGTTAATATGGTTAAAATGCCAACAGCCGTCCTTAGTTGGGCAACACTTGGGTATGTTATGTATGTGTAGCACTACCCCCGTAGGAGCTGCTGGTTTGTTTTGGGTCTGCACTCTGCCTGTCAACCCCAAAAATTTGGCTCGAACCCTCCCCTGGCACACCTGGATAATAACTTGATTGTGGGACCCACTAGCAGTAGAGAACCACCGTAATACCATACAGTACTATACCAGTATATGTGTAAAGGAAAACTGTTACCTTGTTGCTGGTTTCCTGCTCCACACATGCAACAGACAAAGTCTCACACAAGAGATAGCTTAACCAAGGATTAGTAGTTTACTTGGTAAAGAAATAAACAGGGGTTATACAGGTAAAATTTGACTTCAAACAGGACCCTGTAAGAGTCAATGGTATAGAGGTCTATAACAGGCTCAGAATTAGGCTATACAAAAAAAGGTCCTAGTAACACAACCTGAGGTTGGACCTGAGTAAGTACACAGTGGAGCAATTCCCCAATGCAATGATGCCAGCAATGGGATACCTCTCCCCTGGGTCTCGTCCAACTCCCCAAGATAGCAAACGACTATATAAATGAATACAGACAGTTATATCACATGTATGAGTTTGTATGATCTTTGGCTCCCTCCAATGGACAGTTCCACCGACACGTGTCCTGCTGTGTCAGCTTAAACAGCAAACTGAATCAATGGTTGTTCCTTCAAGATCAGGGTAATCTTCTGCTAGCTTTAGTTGGTACACTTTAGTCATTTGTAATCCAACAAGAGATGTGCAGAAAAGAACAAACACTTAAAGTATGTAGTGTGAGGGCAATAAAAGTGCTGATCCTCCCAAAACGCAATGTCACTCCAGGGTGCAATGTGTCCCTACTTGTGGCATGGCAGCTTCCAGAAAGTGTAAGTGAGACTATAGAAATCACCTTCCTGCAACATAGTTATATATATTGGTGGGCAGGTGCCCTCTCACCAAATGAGCCCTCGCCTGTATGCTCCGTCTGGACTCTCCTGGCTCTCAGTCTTTCCTCAGCTTCTGGTGCCTGGTCCTCCGTGCAGCCGTTCACAAGGTGCCAGTGGATAGGCGACCTCCGTCAGGTGATCTGGTCCCCGCAACTTTAGTCCCAGGCTTCTCCGGCCTAAATTCACTCAATGCAGGCCTCTTGCCTGTTGAGAGATGGCATCCCAAGAGGCTGGGAAAAAAGCCTTCAGTAACCTTAAATACTCTCTCTCCTAGCAGGCTGTGCATGGCGCAATGCACTTTGGTAGTACAGTGGTGCTGTGGGCATTGTAGTCTATTTCTAATCCACAGTAGTAGAGTCTCTGTCTCTCTGTACTACAATGTCTATCATGCATTGGTCCCATATAGCTGAACCAAACAAACTGCAGCAATATAATAAATGGACACCAGAGGGAGCTGAGTTCCTTTTAGGCACAAACTGTATTCTATAAGCTACGTTCACAAAGTGACATCTTGCTACATATGTAATGTATGTTCAGTCATCGTCAGTTTCTCCTATTTAGTGATTGAGTAGTCCAAAATGTGTAATACTACCCTATTTTAAATTAGATCCTTGAAAATAGAACTGTACCTTCAAAACAGTGCAATTAGACAAATGCAAGTCATGGCAGTTTAGGTTTTTTGAAAGTCTGTATTTCTACCTTCAGTCCTATATTATTACATAAATTATGCAACACCCTCTGTTTGCCAATTCCTGTATAATATACAACTCACTTCATGATAACACTAGAGTTATCATCTCAAGGGTCAGTCGGGCAATTGCCAGGTATGCCACCCTTTTTATTGCTTTAAATGATTAAAGTTCCTTATTTGCTACAATTTACTGAATTATTTAGTGAAATGTGACACTAATGCCTAATACACACAGAGGTTTTTTTTTTCGTTTCGACCCAGCGGGCTGAATGAAAAAAAACTGAGGAGCTCGCTGTACTAGTTATTTGATGTTAGTACACCCACTGAGCTATTGTGTTATGACAGTGGGACTGCTGTAACCCCCCCGCCAGAAAACACTGGCAGCTGTTTGTTATCTGTCTGATGCCAATCGAAAACTGGTTTCCAAGCATGCCCATTGGACAGAAGCTGGCCATTCAGCCGGGATCTGTGAGACATGCTTGTTTACACACGGGCCGAATGTTGGTCGGTTTCTGCCCGATATTTGGCTTTTGTGTACCAGGCTTAAATGAAAGTAAAATTTTGAAAAGCTACTTCAATTTGACCAGGTTACATGCAATATCTGCAGTTACAGGATTCATTAAATCTTACCAGTGGTGGCTGGTGTTTTTTTTTGGGGGGGGGGGGCAGACAATGCACCCACAGCCACCCACAGGTCGGTCAGGTCAATTGCACCCCCACCCCCCTGTCGGTCAGGTGGTCAGTCGAGCCCACACATTCTCCATCTATGGAGCCGGCAGTGCTTACCTTCTGGGCGATGGCTTCCCTTGCATCACAGTGGCAATGCTCTTTCTTCCTCCTCCTCCCTCCTCCATGGCCAATATTCACTATTGTTACAATTGTCACTATTGTTGCACAACAGGGTGTTTTTTTTTAAGCCTATTAGAACCTCTGGCTCTAGACACGTGCTTAAAGCGGTGGTTCACCCTGCAGAACAACCTTTTAGCATAAAATTAGGCATAGTAGCGCAAGCTACAGTATGCCTGTCTTAATTTTTTTATCCCCGTACTCACTGTGTAATCGTACATAGAAGATTCCGACTGCCCGCGGGGAATGGGCGTTCCTTTCAAGAGGGAGGGTGATTGACGGCCGGCTCTGGCACGTCACGCTCCCTGAAGACAGCCGGAGTAGGTCTCGGCTCTTCACGGCGCCTGCGCACAGACTATGCGCAGGCGCCGTGAAGAGCCAAGCCTATTTCGGCTATTTCCGGAGAAGCGTGACGCGCCAGAGCCGGCCGTCAATCACCTTCCGTCTGGATTGGAACGCCCATTCCCCGTGGGCAGTCGGAATCTTTTATGTACGATTACACAGTGAGTACGGGGATAAAAAAATTAAGACAGGCATACTGTAGCTCGTGCTACTATGCCTAAATTTATGCTAGAAGAAAAAATAATTTTTTTATTTTTATTTTATAGGGTGAACCCCCGCTTTAAAAATAAAAAAACATTGGAATCCATGCATCTGACACGCTGCATGTAGATTAGGATAGGATGGGGGGTGGCGCCCCTGCGCTCCTGTGCTCCTACTGTTTCACCAAGTTGGACTGTAACATTCCATCAACCCCTCAGAAAATTAACAGACCGGATATTTTGTTTTTGCATGTCCTTCACAAAATAAATAAGTCTTTCCAGCCAAAGGTATATTTTGAAAATATATCTCTCAACACAAGATACATTTTGAACATTCTTGCTGAACATCAGCTGGTTGATTACCTTTTTTTTTCCAGACCATTATTAGTAACCAAAATATTTGTGCTGGCTGGAGACACATGATGTAATTTCTGCTACCTTCTCCATGCTGCTGTAGCGCAGTGCTTATTTATTTACCATGTGCAGAAGCAGGGTCATTTCATTCCTTTAACCCACAACATTATGAAACTCGCTGGGTTATTAGACACATACAGGGAAGAAAAGTTTATCTGTTTCTCTCTTTCAGCAGCTCAGAGAGGCCACACTTAATAATGCAGGAGAAGCTAGGCAAGCAGCCGGGTGAGAGGACCTCCGCATTTAGAATCGGCATGCAGGCAGCCAGGAAGGAGCCTAATGGCATGCAAGTTCTCTGGGAGACACACCCAGCTACTGTACATAGCCCCTTCCCAATTGCTACCAATGCGATCTACTTTTAGTGGGGTTGTTCCATTGCTGTGCAGAGTCCATGTATGCAGGGCCGGACTGGGAATAAAAACCAGCCCTGAAAATAATTTCATACCAGCCCCATAGCATTATTATACCAGCCCAACATCATAACGTTATGCGCTTTGCCGGCGGTATAGCTGCGGTGCACATTCATTTCAAAGGGCAGGAGTGGTGAAGGAATGTGAGGAGCGGCTCTTTCAGGGCACTTTGCAGGCGCTATCTTTAGCGTTATAGCACCTGCAAATCGTCTCAGTGTGAAAGGGGTCAAACCCACTTATATCAGAGTCCACTGCATTCCCCATTACATCAGAGTGCCCCCTTGCACTGTAAGGTTGAATCCTGCAGACTATGATGTAAAGGGGAACTCTGGGAATGTGGGGAGGACTCTGGTGACCAGATGACCCCCATCCTGGCAGCACTTCCACTCTCCACTCCTCTCCAGACCTAATATAAGACAAGATATAAAACCTGATATAAGGCTGCGGATGGTACAGGGGAGGTCAGAGGCTGCGGAGGGTACAGGGGAGGTCAGAAGCTGCGGATGGTACAGGGGATGTCAGAGGCTGCGGATGGTACAGGGGAGGTCAGAAGCTGCGGATGGTACAGGGGAGGTCAGAGGCTGCGGATGGTACAGGGGAGGTCAGAAGCTGCGGATGGTACAGGGGAGGTCAGAGGCTGCGGATGGTACAGGGGAGGTCAGAGGCTGCGGATGGTACAGGGGAGGTCAGAGGGTGCGGATAGTACAGGGGAGGTCAGAGGCGGCGGATGGTACAGGGAAGGTCAGAGGCTGCGGATGGTACAGGGGAGGTCAGAGGCTGCAGATGGTACAGGGGAGGTCAGAGGCTGCGGATAGTACAGGGGAGGTCAGAGGCTGCGGATGGTACAGGGGAGGTCAGAGGCTGCGGATGGTACAGGGAAGGTCAGAGGCTGTGGATGGTACAGGGGAGGTCAGAGGCTGCGGAGGGGGGGACAGGAGGTCAGAGGCTGCAGAGGGGGGGACAGGAGGTCAGGGGCTGCGGAGGGGGGACAGGAGGTCAGAGGCTGCGGGGAGGGGACAGGTCAGAGGCTGCAGGGGGGCAGGAGGTCAGAGGCTGCTTGGAGGGGACAGTTCAGAGGCTCCAGGGGGGCAGGAGGTCAGAGGCTGCAGGGGGGGACAGGAGTTCAGAGGCTGCAGAAGGGGGGACGTAGGAAGAGGCACGCATCAGACGAGACCTCAACTATCTAATCTATGCAGCAGGTGGCACTGTTGTGTTATAGTGTAATGTGCATGTATTCTATGATATGATGCAATCAAAGGAAGTACCTTCTTTCACTAAGTGTGTCCTTGTTTGTGTTCCTGTCTCCATGCTGTAAAGACATTCTTTGCAATCCTCCATGAAAGTAAAGTTATTGTCTGCATTCAACAAGCTTCCAGCGAATCCTTTCAATACCCTGCCAACACAATTAGCATTCCCATATATGGATGGAATCTCTGATTTATCATTTACCTAGCTTATCGTTTTTTTGCACAGTCTGCCTGGCTGATATCTTATCTCAACAGTTATTAAGCAAGGAGACAACATAGTGGCTAATCTACCCAACCGCTAGTTGCCAATTTACAAATCTCTACATTTGACACAAAATAAAAAATATGGAAATGTATAAATGTAGAAATTTGAATGTTCCCTAAAAAATGTTGTTTAAAGTTCCATTCCCCCAATTCTATTGTTTTTTAAAACTTCACTATAACTTGACCCACTCAATATGCAATCTTTAGATTCACGTAGTCCTTTTTATTTCTGTTTGAATTTAATAAAAGTACCTGGATCTCGGAAGCTGGCAGGGTCCATCTCCACTGTGGGCATCTGAAGCCCTCTTCTATCTATTTCCGGGAATAGGTGCAGCTAGCTACCCAGCATGCACCTCCCGATCTCGCGCCTATGCAGTAATGCCACTGCGTAGCGCTCCTTCCACCTGACACGTTTCCATAGCGGCGTCGGCTGATGATGCCCCCGTCAATAATCGCGAGATTTCATCACTAGTCGATTTGCAAGGACTCCTGGGATACATGACGCTGCTATCCCAGGAGCCCTTGCGATTTTCTGCCTAGTGACATAATCTCCCAGTCGGGTACTGCTGGAAGTGCGGAAGAAAGAAGATAATTAAAGGTATTTCCTTAAAAAAAAAAGAATTTTGATTGCGAAAAGGATGCTCACAGGGGAGAGGAAGGATACAAAATGGGCGGAACTCTGCTTTAAGGTCTCTTTAGGGTCAACTCTGCAATAATACCTTTTTAATGTACAGTATGTTCACCTTAAATAATGACAAAATGTTGCATATGTATATATATATATATATATATATATATATATATATATATATATATAAATAATGTAACGTGTGTACTTTGTTTCCTGCAGTATCTGGTCTCAGGAGGCTTGTGTGTTACTGTTGAGATCAAGCCCAGTCTAACCTTGGTGAGTCACCACAGAAGATGATCCAGATATTTTGAGCATTTAATCTTATAGTGTGTAACAGTTTTTATGTCTTTATGCAGATAAAATGGACCTTTGCATTTTCCGCCATCTGCTGCTTGATGTCCTTGATAGAGTTTTGTTTAATCTGTGTGGATTTGAATAACCTTAATGGTGGTTATAGCTGTCCACCATGGCATCCTTGCTGGGACGGGGACTATGTGGCTAAGGTATGTACCAGCAGGTAAAAAGGAGTGAAGCACCTTGTTAATGATATAGCAGGCAACATTACATTCATGTGCTGGAGTCCTATTACCAGTTCTGTCAACATCTTCATTAGTCTCCCATCCTTTTGCCTCTGGAGGCATAACAAGAATATTACTGGTATTGTGTAATACAGCGCCTTGAAAAAATATTCATAAACCTTTATTTTTTGTCATGTTACAACCAAACATGTAAATTTATTTTATTGGGATTTTATGTGACACAAAATGGTAAATAATTGTGAACTGGAAGGAAAATTATAAATGGTTTTCAAAAGTTTTTACAAATAACTATCTGAAAAGTTTGGCGTGCATTTGTATTTGGCCCCCTTTACTCTGATACCCCTTACTAAAATTTAGTGGAACCAATTGCCTTTATGAGTCACCTAATTAGTAAATAGTTCACCCGTGTGTAATTTAATCTCATCATAAATACAGCTGTTTTGTGAAGCCCTCAGAGGTTTGTTAGAGGACCTTAGTGAACAAACAACATCATGAAGGTATAGGAACACACCACAAAGGTCATGGATAAAGTTGTGTAGAAGTTTAACCACTTCTGCCCCAGAAGATTTTACCCCCTTAATGACCAGAGCATATTTTGCGATTCGGCATTGCGTCGCTTTAACTGACAATTGCGCGGTCATGCAACATTGTACCCAAACAAAATTGACGTCCATTTTTTCCCCACAAATAGAGCTTTCTTTTGGTGGTATTTGATCACCTCTGCGATTACATTTTTTTACACTATAAACAAAAGGAGCGTAAATTTTGATAAAAAGCAACGTTTTGCTACAATGAATATGCCCTAAAAAATCTATAAAAAAAACACAAATTTCTTTAGCAGTTTAGGCCGATATGTATTATTTTACATATTTTTGGTATAAAAAAAAAATCACATCAAGTTTATATTCATTGATTTGTGTAAAAGTTATAGGCCCGAATTCACATACATTGGCGCATATTTATGCCGGCGTAGCGTATCTAATATACGCTACACCGACGTAGCGCAGAGAGGCAAGCACAGAATTCACAAAGCACTTGCCTCCCAAACTGCGCTGGGTTCCCTCGGCGTAAGCCGGCGTAGGTGGAAGTGGGCGTGAGCCATGCTAATGAGGCGTGACCCCATGAATCACGTCGGAACTACTCCCTAAGATACGACGGATCACTGCCTACGACGTGAACGTAACCTACGCCCAGCCCTATTCACGTACTATGTAAACGATGTAAAATACGACGGCTGTGTTCCCTGGTTCATACCTTAGCATGAGTTGCACCTCATATATGCGGAATAACTTTACGCCAGACGTACGACTTACGCAAACCGTGAATCGACGCATCTCCCTCATTTGCATATGTGCATAGAAAATCAATTGGAGTGGCAAATGCGCCCAGCATAAATGTGCGCCCACGATACGACGGCGTAGGCAAGTTACGTTGGTCATAGGAAGCCTATTTTCAGGTGTATCTCAGTTTATGGGCACGGCGCATAGATACGATGGCGCATATTTATTTCTCGAGATACGTCGGCGTAAGTGTTTGTGAATCCGGGCCATAGTGTCTACAAAATAGGGGATAGATTTATGGCATTTTTATTATTATTGTTTTTTATTAGTAATGGCGGTAATCTGCAATTTTTATCAGGACTACGACTTTGCGATGGACAGATCGGACACTTTTGACACTATTTTGGGACCATTGATATTTATACAGCGATCAGAGCTAAAAAATAGCCACGGCTTACTGTCTAAATGTCACTGGCAGGGAACGGGTTAAACATTATGGCGATCAAGGGGTTAAATGTATTCCCTCAGCATGTTCTAACTGTAGGGGGATGGGCTACTTAGGACATCCCTGTCATGTCACTAGGCAGAACAGGGAAATGCCTTGTTTGCATTTCTCTGTTCTGTCTCTCCTCATCGCAATCGCGGGTCAGAGGTGGACATCGAGTCCACGGGACTCACAGGCACGCTCCCGCACCAGCTGGCCCAGGATTACGAAGGAACGTATGGGTACGCCCTTTTGTGCTCCCGTGTCATTCTGCTGACGTACATTGGCGTGTGGCGGTTGGGAAGGGGATAAAGCAGGGTTCGTTTATTAAAAAATATCCTAAGCTTTGAACATCTCACAGAGCACTGTTAAATACATCATCCAAACTTTTTAAAAGTATGGCCCAAATACAAACATGGTCGTCCACCTAAACTGACAGGCTGGCCAAGGAGAGCAAGAGAAGCAGCCAAGAGGCCCATGGTAACTCTGGAGAAGCTGCAGAGTAGGGTTCCCACGTGTCCCGTATTGCCCGGGATTGTCCCGCAATTCGCATTTGTGTCCTGTGTCCCGGCACCTTCATTCCAGGACAATACAGTGTCCCGGAATGAAATGAGGACACACAGCCACCCTTATAGGCGATTGCTAAACTGGTTGCTAGGGCAGCCCTGCCTGGCATCTAGCAACCAGTGACATCACATTTGCAGAGTCTCAGAGCGAGGTCGAGAGAAGCAAGGCCTTTACCCAGTGCTGCCCTGCGCTCTGAGTCCCCCACCCCCTCTCCTTCCCTGGCCATGGCAGCAGCACCCAGAGAGAGAAGCCAGAGCGTCTTCACTGTGTCTCCTCCTGAGCCCTAACTTCTCCTGGCATTTTGCAGTGCTGGCTTAGATCCACGGCTCATCTTCCTGTCTAGACTCCCGCAGCACATTGTCTTACTTCCCCTCCTCTGGGGCCCCCAGTCTGGACCAGGGAACAAAGACCAGCGCTCAACCGCTCACCACACCAGACCAGTTCCGATTAGAAGTTGAGATAATGGAAGCTGATTGGAGCAGGTCAGGGGACAAGTCGGGGCACTATGGCCGGGGTCAGAACAGTAATAAATGAGGCTGACAAAATAGTGCGCCGCCCTGGGGGAGCAATAAAAAATGGAGGCTGACAAGTGGGGGCAATTAAAATGAGGCTGACAAGTGGGGACAATAAAAAACTGTGGAGAGAGTGTCAGGCCCCGTACACACGATAGAATCCATCCGCGGATAAATCCGAGCAAATGGGTTTCAGCGGATAGATCCTATGGTGTGTACACTCCAGCGGATCTGTTTCCGCGGATATTTATCCGTCGACTCGCTTTTCAGCAGATCGAATATTTGCTGACATGCTAAACAAATCTATCCACTGCGAATCTATCCGACGGACAGATCCGTTGGTTAGTACACATTATCCGCGGATAAGAACCACGCGCATGCTCAGACAAAATAAGGGGATGGGAGCACTCGTTCAGGTAAAACTCTCGTTTGTTTGTGATATGGCACATTCGTCCTTGTAACTATATAGTGTGTCGTTTATTTCCTCTTGTTTTTTCAGCGTTCTCTTGCTAGAATAAACCCGTTCTCTTGCTGATGCTATCTATCCAGATGTTTGAACTTTCTTTTTTTCCTCCACATGTCAATGTTTATATTTTTTGGTTTGTAATTTAATGTTTTTTAATTTTTTTTCCCTTTTGTTTTTTGTTGTGCAATTTATGTCACCATTCTTTTTTCTTGCACATTTTTTTTCTTTTTTTTTTGTTGTGCAATTTATGTCACCATTCTTTTTTCTTGCACATTTTTTTTCTTTTTTTTTTGTTGTGCAATTTATGTCCCCATTCTTTTTTCTTGCACATTTTTTTTTTCTTTTTTTTTTGTTGTGCAATTTATGTCACCATTCTTTTTTCTTTCACATTTTTTTTCTTTTTTTTTGGTCAAGTTATGTCACCATTTTATTTTGGCGTGTGTTTTTCCTTTTTTGTTTTCCCAAGTTGGTACGCCAAATGTACCCCCCCCCCCCCAAGGAGTTGGTGTCCTTTCTAAATGACACATATTATTTGCTAAAATGTTTCATGCCTAATCACCACAGTAATAAAACACAATAGACAAGGTATTTCAGTAAATCAAATAACCATTTATTTTGGCCATAAACAAAAATAAATTACCGAGAACGGCAGCACTTGATGAGATAGCAACATACATGCAGACTTGTGTTCCAGACTGCACAGGCAACATAGTCAAGGAGAAAATGGCAAACCTTGAGGACCGCATACCGAGAACTAAAAAAGAACAACCACAAAAACAAAAACCAGGAGCAGCAGCAAGTGAGCCAATGGAGCCCAGGCTGTGGTAGTCCAAAAAACCTAAAGTTTTTGGGGGATCAAATGGAAGGCCGGGAATCATCTCCTCCTGTTCCTTGTAACCCTCCTTGCAGCCTGCATTGCAGCAGATCTTCCACGGACCCGTCCACGGCCCCTTGCAGGTCGGGATGATGTGGCAGCAGGAGGAGTTAGCAGGTGTTGGGCAGGATGGGCCGGGTCACTCAGCTCAGTGTCATCGGTCAGCCAGCCCTGGTGCAGCCATAAAAGCACCTGGTTCATCAGGTTCCTGGCACGCCTCTGACCATCCTCCCCCGCTTGGGACAATTTGTGGGCCACATAGGCACTGTAGGCCTCAGTGGGGTTGAGGGGGGCCCTCATTAAGGCGCTAGCCTCCCGAATCATTTGGAGGCTCTCATCCTCAACCTACCTCCTGCGCCTCATTAGGCCTGTTTGCCTGACCCGGGGGGGAGGGACTTGCCTGGTGGTGCTGACCGTGGGCCTGGGGCCCTCCTGACTGGTGCTGGGCCCGGCCTCCTCCTCCTGGCTGCCAATGACCCCTTCCTCCTGGCTGGCAGGCATCTCAGCATCAGTAGCCGATATTTCATGGCTGCTCCCTTCTTCCTGTGTCAAAAAAAGTGACATGTTTTACAATTTGGCACAAGCAAATCACACACATTTTCATGCTCTAGACTGGTTTGTTTTATCTTACTTTAAACTTGAATAGACTCTCCTTCTGATCCCTGCACTTGGCATCCATGACCCCTATTTTTATGACCATGACTTTTATAGTCCATTTTTTGGTTTGGGATTACAATATCAACTCAATAAACAAACAAGAATTAGCAGCCCAAAAACATTTTGAAAAATACTCTACCTCATCAGAAGTGGAGAGTCGCAGATTGTCATGCCTGCCAGCCAGCCCCTCACCGTCCTCCTCCTGGCTGTGGTGATCCATGGAAGGTCTGCTGCGATGCCGGCTGGAAGGAAGGCTGGACATTGATTGCCGGCCCTCCATTTGATCCCCCAAAAACTTCAGCTCCTGGTAGTACCACAGACTTGGCTCCGTGGACTCTCTTGCTGCTGCTCCTGATCGTTGCTCCCGTAGTTCTCTTCTTTTTGTTCGGTATGCGGCCCTCAGGTTATTCATTTTGTTCTTGACCATGTTGCCTGTGCAGCCGGGAACCCATGTCTGCATATATGTAGCTATTTCATCAAGTGCTGCCCTTCGTCGGTCCCTCCTAGAATAGTGGGGATGTTTGGAATCCCAAAGTAGGGGCATTTCCCTAAACTTTTCAATGAGCCGTGAAATGATCTCCTTTCCCACGATTGTTTCCATTTTTGAATTTCTTGTATAAATTTTAAGATGAACACTGTTAAACCAAAAAAAAATAAACATGAAAAAATGCCCAGCATTCCCATTGTATTCATATGTGGCCCCAGATTAATCAAGTACTATGCAAACACAGTGTCTCCTGCAGCTAAAATGCTGGCCATCTCTGCCCCATTGTTGTGACCAAAAATGACTTCACATGCAGACCCTTTTTCAAATAAGTTTGCTAAATACGTGTAATCTAGACCCATCCACAATTTGTTATATTTAGACCTTTCATCAAGGCACTATTTCATGTGTACTTAGCATGCCCCTCATCATTCCTGACATATAAATACACTTCCTAATAACCTCTGGCCAACCAACACAGAACAATACTTGCATGATCACAATACACCTGGCAAAAAATACAATTAGGTAGAGCATTCTTCACATCTAGATTTAAGTGATGTGTGAAAGCATTGTGAGAAGTAAATTCAGTTTTGGGGACACAAGAAACATACTAAGTTGCGTTAAAAGGCTGCAAACAACAGACAAAACCACAATCCCATGGCTCTCAAGTTTCTAGGCCTCTGCTGATCCCATGTTGTAATTTTTTACCTTATTATCTCTAGCTCCTCGTGCAGCTCAATGAAATAATCTCCGCGTAAGCAACGTAATCACGTCAGTTACCTTTTATAGACTCCGCGTGTGCGTGACACACCGCTTTCGTCTCCATTGCCATGCCCCCTAATCAATGTTAACTTCAAAAATCTGGCGTTAACTGTGTTACTGCTGTCAAATGTTCTACTAATCTCCGCGTAAGCAACGTAATCACGTAGGTTCCCTTTAACAGACTCCGCATGTGCGTGACACACCGCTTTCGTCTCCATTGCCATGCCCCCTAATCAATGTTAACTACAAAAATCTGGCGTTAACTGTGTTACTGCTGTCAAATGTTCTACTAATCTCCGCGTAAGCAACGTAATCACGTAGGTTCCCTTTAACAGACTCCGCGTGTGCGTGACACACCGCTTTCGTCTGCATTGCCATGCCCCCTAATCAATGTTAACTACAAAAATCTGGCGTTAACTGTGTTACTTCTGGGAAACGGGCGAATAATCTCCGCGTAACCTACGTAATCACGTCTTATTCATTCTCTACACTCCGCGTATGTATGAACCGCCGCCCTCGTCCCCGCCCATGACGGGACATTTCCTGTTTTCCACGCCCCTAATCTCTGTGGGGATGAAAGATGGCGATGACAGGCGAGCATGCACGGAGCTCTCAGGCCAGAAGTGAGGGGACAGAGGCAGGAACGTCGCGATCCAGGCCAAAACGTTATAAGGCCACTAATATGTCTTTCGACGAAATGGTGGAGCTGGTAGAGATTATGCGGAGGAAGGACTATGATGGGCAATATGGCCCATACAAGACCCCCAACCGCAGGAAGGGGAAAAATATGGAGAAGGTTGCAAGGAAAATGCAGAGGATGTTTGGGATCGCCAGGTCCAAGGAGCAGCTACGGAAGCGGTGGTCCGACTTAAAGCTCCGTGAGCCACATCAACTGAAGAAAATCAAAAAAATACTAAAAAAAAGTAAGTTCTTTTTTTGTTTGAGGGGTGGGGACAATTTTATTAGTTGAATGTTTGGTCAGGTACATTTCTACATCTGTATCCTTGGCCTGGTTGTACTTCTGAACACATGTTTAAATAATTTTAGTTTTCAAAATATCATTTGCTTGGCCAACGACTGTTAATAGTAAACCTTGTTCACATCAGGTTGCTTCTCACAAATACGATGTTGGCCCAGGAACAACACACCTGGACATGCCTCTCTTGCCAAAAACATTGTTTGTAAACATTGTGTAAAAATTTATTACTCGAAAATTTAAATCCAAGAATGGGAAATGCAAACAGTGCTACTAAGCAGGTGTTTTCATATCTGTAATCCAGAGCACCTGTGTCTCCCCCAAAAGATTACACTAAAATTTGAATGGTCTCAGCTCAAAATTTGAAGGGGGGGACATCCATGTGTGTCACTTTGCTAAAAAGGGACTTAATGAGAGCTTGGCCTAGAAGTCATCCTAAAATGTAGGTTTGGGGTGATAAGACAACAAAATTCTATAAAAAAAAAGCCTCTAAACTTCTATGCAATGTGTGCGATTTCTGCTCTACAATATCTGTGTGCTGATGAGTATACCTTTGTTTTGGTTATTCTTTCTAGGGGAAAGAAGACGCCAGCATTTCGAGGAGGCAGAGAGGGCCAGACACGCCCGGGATCTGCCATCTGGCCATGTGGAGGAGGAGGATGTGGAGGAGGAGGAAGGAAGAGAGGAGGATGTGGAGGAGGAGGATGTTGAGGAGGAGGAGGAGGAAGGAAGAGATGAGGATGTGGAGGAGGAGGTGGAAGGAAGAGATGAGGATGTGGAGGAGGAGGAGGAAGGAAGAGAGGAGGATGGAGTAATTTTAAATCTGGTAGTTGTTGAGGAGGAAGATGAAATTCAAGAAGAAGATTTTGGAGATTTTGAAGATGGTGGATTGGTGGAAGAAGAAGAAGGAGGAGTTTATGAAGATGGAGAAGTGGTGGAGGAGGAAATCGGCACAACATCAGGTCAGTGTCACCCCAGCTTGATAGGGCAAAACAGATGTAGTTAGGGTTGCCACCTCATCCCTTTAATCCCGAACACATATGGATTCCACATGTTCTGTGGCTAATGTAATGCAGATATGGCACCAGGTGAGTTAAATTACCACCTTTTAATCAGCCACAGAACCTGTGTAATTAATATGTGTTCTGGTTTAAAGGGATGAGGTGGCAACCCTAGATGTATCTAGGCCGGTAAAATGGCTAATTTTATATTTTGTCCTCATTTTGTAGGGGATGAAGATGCTGTTCAGCATTTTTCTCGCGCATGTGCGGGAATAATTATTCAGCAAGTGATGGAGTGCAGCAGTGAAATGGCGAATATGCGGCAACAGATGGTTCTCATGGAACAGAATGTGCGGAATGTAATTGTCGAGTGCTGCACCGAGCTGGACAATATGCGGCAAAGAATGGTGGTTATAGAACAGAACTATAAGAACATCATTGACATGATGGGCCGTGTCAAAGACTAAACACCCCCCCCCCCGCCCATCCCCCAACCTGTTTTAATGTATGACTCAGCCAAAATTTGAAGATGCACACACAGTGTGTCAACATGTGCTATCTGCCATCACAGAATATAGAACATCTGTGCTTTGTGGGTACAACCCCCTCCTCGATTGTCAATTAGTTTTCGAGGAAGGGTTTGCTCCCACAAAACCCAGACATTGTTCACCCATGATGGCAGATAGCACATGTCGCCATTTTAAAGTCTTTCTATGTTGTAGAACTTACATTTCGCGAATTGCACTGAATGTGTGCATCTTCAAATTTTGGCGTGTTCCGGTGTGAACTCACACCATGACTGTTTTTGGGAATGCAAAAGTGACACATTTGTGTTTTTATTTTTTGGGACATGTTTTAATTTTTGTATTTTCAAAATGGCTTCCAATCAACAAGCCATACAAAACAGAAAAACTAAAAAAAAATTAGAAAATTAAATAAAAACCAAAAAAAATAGTTAACCAAAAAAAGATTGGTTAACACATCTATCCAAAAAATTAGATCAATCTTTTTTTTGGAGTTCCAAAAAAACAAAAAAAAAAGTTATTAAAAAATTTAAAAAAAAAATTCTTCTAAAATATTGAAAAAAAAAATTAGTTTTATTGGGTGAACAAATATATTTAAAAAATGTGAGCAATATTTTCTAAAAAAATTACCCTCAAAAATAATGAAAAAATCAAAAAGGTCAAAAATCGCCACCAATTTTTAATGTAAAAAAAACCCAAAAAATTTAAGGACACCAAAAAGATTTGGTTAAGTTTACACTTGGTAAATACAATATTTGTGTGAAAAATGGTACAATTGTACTACATTGTTTGTGAACACCAATTTTTTTTTGAAAAAATGGTTTTGACCAAAAAAAAAAAAAAAATGATACGAAAAAAAAAAAAAAAATTCAAAAAAAAGCCTTGCAAACTAAAAATGTTGGCATGTTTATTAATAAAAATATTCCTAAAAAAAAAAAAAAGGAAAAAGCTGACAATAAAAAAATATTTTACTAAATCATTACAAGGAGTGGCTTGATTATTTAAGATGCTGAATACCCAGTTTGGAGATGAGTGAATAATGTGCAATTGTGTTTATTTACTAAAACCAGAACCCTACATTTGGCAGTAGAAGTGCACTATTTTTGTGGCTAACCAGGAAGACAGATAAAAATAGAAAAAGCAGTAATGACAAACAACTGTATAAAGTCCAATGGTCTAATTATTTATTATTTCTGTGAATATTCCTTTCTTTTGGGGGCCGAATTAGAAAGAAATATGATCTGGCATAGCAATGGCCCCCCGACCCATGAAGTACTCAACATATTTGTCGCGTACCTCACGAGCTGATTGGGTGCCAATGCCAGCGCGACCAGTGTCCAGCCCAGGGAGAGGATCTGAGAGTAGTCTTGCCTCAGAAACTCTGTCGGGTAGGTACGTCTGGGAATGCCTGCGTAAAAAGTTGTGCAAAATGCAGCAGGCAAATACAATGGTGTTCAATTTATATTCCGCCAGATGTATTGCTGTCAGGAAAAGGCGGAACCGGTTGGTGAGAATCCCAAAGGCATTCTCGACTACCCTCCGAGCTCTGGACAACCGATAATTGAACACCTTCCTCTCTAAGGTGAGGGTCCTCTGGGGAAAAGGCCGCATTAGGTGAGGTCCAAGCCCGAAAGCTTCGTCCGCTAGGAACACAAACGGAAGTCCTTCCACATTATCTTCATCTGGTGGCAGTGCCAGACCACCAGTTTGTAGACGATCGTAGAATTCTGTCTGCGAGAACACTCCCCCATCTGACAGCCGGCCGTTCTTCCCCACGTCCACATAGAGAAACTCATACTGTGCCGACACCACCGCCATCAACACAATACTATGAAAACCCTTGTAGTTATAATAGTAGGACCCCGAGTGGGGTGGGGGCACAATGCGGACGTGCTTCCCATCTATTGCTCCACCGCAGTTTGGAAAATCACAACGCTGGGCAAATTGGGAAGCCACAGACTGCCATTCCTGTGGTGTGGAGGGTAGCTGTGGGGACAAACAAATAAAGAGATTTAGTACTTTGGCACATAAACATTGCAAACAGAATACAAAAACCATCATTGTGCAACATCAACAACAGGATTCACATTTCCTACAAGCATTGTGAAGTGAGTATTTAATTCCAAAAATATAGGCCCACTTAATTAGCAGACTCCACATCCCTCTGATGATAGAGCATTAAACAATTTTCAGGGGGGAGGAGGGGGGGAGGGGCAGAGCTACAATGGATTAGCCAAAAAATCACCCAAAATTTGGCTAGGTGGGTTTGGGCCTAGGTAAGCATGCTGGACAGGTTTATGGTGGGTAAGGACAAAATATGCATGTAGGCCCAAAACAAACATGTAAAGGTTAACAACATGCATGGGTAGAAAAGGGAACATCCCACACACAGCAGATTACAATCTCATGGTTATTAGGGAATAAAAAAAAATTGACTTTCTCACACATTTCAAAAAAATACATTGTGATGTTAAAATTAGGGAACTTACCTTAATATACTCCTCCTGCAGAACATGTATGATGGCAGTACACGTCTCCGGTATGATGACCCCAAGCGACTGGGGAGAGATGCCTGTCGAGAACTTGAGGTCCTGCAGGCTCCTCCCAGTCGCCAGGTACCGCAACGTGGCAATAAGCCTCTGCTCGGCCGTGATGGCATCGCGCATCACAGTGTCCTGCCTCGTGATATAGGGGGACAGAAGATCCAGCAGACGGTTGAATACGGGGTCCGTCATGCGGAGAAAATTCCTAAAATCATCAGGATTATTCTCCTGGAGTTCCCTAAGCAGAGGCATATGAGAAAACTGGTCACGCTGGCGCAACCAATTCTTGGTCCAGAAACGCCTCCTCCCACTGTTCCTGGCCAATAAACAGGTTCGCTGGACATGGCCATAAGCAATCCCATAACCAGCACCAATTCGCGAGAATCGACGCTGCTGCTCCATCATGGATTCAAACCGGCCGGCTGGTCAGTCAAGAACACACTCCAACAGAAAGCACCCCCAAATCCAGCACAACCTGCTAAGCCCGCACGACACACAGATACGAGCGCACAGTACGCGGAAACGTGCTGAAAGCCTGTGCCCGAATGCCAACTGCAAACCCGCAAGCAAACGCACTGAACCCGAGAATACCTACTGTCAAAACGCGGAGACTGAAAAGCACGAATCGACTCTAACCAAACCTTCACTAGCACGCGGTCACACGGAACTAGCAAAAGCGGAACAGAGGGCGGCGCCGTTGACTTTGGTCTTCCCCTTTATAGTGACGTCTTACGTGGTTTACGTTGCATACGTTCTGGTTCGCGGGGATCAACAGATAAATCCGTCGATCCGCTGAAACCGATCCGCGGATAAATTTCAGCGGATGGATTCTATCGTGTGTATGGGGCCTCAGTCTGGAGTAGACATGTGCAGGATGAAAAAATTTGTTTTGATTAGTTTTGTTTCGTTATTTAACTAAATTCGTTTAGTTAAGTTTGTTGCATTCATTACATTCATTTTCGGGATTAATTTCGTATTCGAATTTTTTTTACCGCATTCGAAAACAAATCTACTGAATTCGAAAAAAACTATCAAATTCAAAAAAATGCTACCACATTTAAACTAATTCGAAATTTGTATAGCATGAAATCGAATTTGACCAGTAAAGATTAAAATAGAATCGAAAATACTAGAAACAAAAAAGCATAGAAAAACAACAGCACAGAACAGATTTTTTTTTTATATATCTATATATATATCTATATATATATATATATATATATATATATATATATATATATATATATATATATATATTTATATATAACATCTTATGAAATTCGAATTTTGTATGGAATGAAATCGAATTCCAATAAAAAAGATTTGAATAAAATAGAAAATAATAGAAATGAAAAGCATAGAAAAACAATAGAACAGAATAGAAAAAATATAATATATTCTATTCTAATCTTTTCTATTCAAATTCATTCTGTACCAAATTCAAATTTCAGATAATGGTTTATATATATATATATATATATATATATATATATATATATATATATATATATATATATATATATATATATATATATATATATGTAAAACCTCTTCCGAAATTCGAATTTCATATAGAGTAAAAATGAATTTGAATAGAAAAGATTAGAACAGAAAAGAATAGAACAGAATAGCATAGAATAACAATAGAACAGAATAGAAAAAAGTATAATATATATTATATTTTTTTCTATTGCGTTCTATTGATTTTCTATGCTATTCTTTTCTATTATTTTCTATTATTTTATTCAAATTCATTCTATACGTAATTAGAATTTCATAATTAGAATTTCGGAAAATGGTTATATATATATATAAATATAAATAAATAGAATAAAATCGAATTCTAATAGAATAGAAAAAAAACAATAGAGCAGAATAGAAAAAAAAATGTATATACACACTTTTTTTTCTATTCTGCTCTATTGTTCTTTTTCTATTCTAGTCTATTCTATTAGAATTCGATTTTATTCTATTTATTTATATTTATATATATAAAACCATTTTCCGAAATTCTAATTATGAAATTCTAATTACGTATAGAATGAATTTGAAAAAAATAATAGAAAAGAATAGCATAGAAAAACAATAGAACCAAATAGAAAAAAATATAATATATATTATACTTTATTCTATTCTGTTCTATTGTTTTTCTATTCTATTCTTTTCTATTATTTTCTGTTCTAATCCTTTCTATTCAAATTCGTTTTTACTCTATATGAAATTCAAATTTCGGAAGAGGTTTTACATATATATATATATTACATTATATTTTTTCTATGATCTTCCGAAATACTTATTTCGTATAGAATGAATTTACATTCGAATAGAAAAGATTAGAATAAAATAGAAAATAATAGAAAAGAATAGCATAGAAAAACAATAGAACAGTCTATATATATGTTTATATATATATATACACAAACATTTTCCAAAATTCGAATTTTGTATAGAATGAACTTGAATTTGAATAGAAAAGATTAGAATAGAAAAGAATAGACTGGAAAAACAATAGAACAGAATAAAATAAAATATAATATATGTTATATTATATTATATTCTATTGTTTTTCTAGTTTCTTCTTTTTTATTCTATTCTAATCTTTTCTATTCCAGTTCAAAATCATTCTATACATCAGAAAATGGTTATATATATATATATATATATATATATATATATATATATATATATATATATATATATATATATATATATATATATATATATAAATAAATATTAGGATTAGGGTTAGGGTTAACCCTAAACCTAATAAAGATTAGAATAGAATAGAAAATAATAAACTAGAAAAACAATAGAACAGAATAGAATAAAATATAACATATATTATATTTTATTCTGTTCTATTGTTTTTCTAGTCTATTCTTTTCTATTCAAATTCAAATTCATTCTATACAAAATTTGAATTTCGGAAAATGGTTTCATATATATATATATATATATATATATATATATATATATATATATATATATATATATATATATATATATATATATATATAAAAAATAGGGTTAGGGTATTTATATTTATATATATAGCCATTATCTGAAATTCTTATTTTGTATTCAATGATTTTGAATTCTTTTGTATTCTAATTCATTCTGTACGAAATTCGAATTTTGAAAGATGTTAGAAAAAATATAATATATATATATATATATATATATATATATATATATATATATATATATATATATATATATATATATATATATATATATATATATATATATATATATATATTTATTATTTGAATACAAAAGAATTCAAAATCATTGAATACGAAATTCTAAATTCGAGTTTGAATACAAAAGATTAGAATAGAAAATAATAAACTAGAAAAACATATATTATATTTTATTCTAGTCTGTTCTATTTTTTTCTATTCTATTCTTTTATATTTTCTATTCTAATTCAAAATCATTCTATATAAAATTCGAATTTCGGAAAATGGTTATATATATCTATAAATATTAGGGTTAGGGTAACCCTAACCCTATTATATAAACATATAAGCACTTTTCGAAATTCGAATTTCGTATAGAATGAATTTGAATAGAAAAGATTAGAATAGAAAATAATAGAAAAGAATAGAAAAAGTATAGAACAGAATAATATATATATATATATATATATATATATATATATATATATATATATATATATATATATATATATATATATATATATATATATATATAAACAACTTTCATATAGAATGAATTTGGATAGAAGAGATTAGAATAGAATTGAAAATAATAGAAAAACAATAGAACAGAATAGAAAAAAATATTTATATTTATATTCATGTATATATATATATTTATATTCATATATATATATATATATATATATATATATATATATATATATATATATATATATATATATATATATATATATATATATATAACATCTTCTGAAATTCGAATTTCGTATACAATGAATTCAAATTCGAATAGAAAAGATTGGAATAGAACAGAAAATAATAGAAAAGCATAGACTAGAAAAATAATAGAACAGAATAGAATTATATTTTTGTTCTATTCTGTTCTATTGTTTTTCTAGTCTATTATTTTCTATTCTAATCTTTTTTATTTAACATTCAAATTCATTCTATACGAAATTCGAATTTTGGACAATGTTTTTATATATATATATATATATATATATATATATATATATATATATATATATATATATATATATATATATATATTAACCCTAATATTTTTCATATATAACCATTTTCCGAAAATCTAATTTCGTATAGAATGATTTTGAATTAGAATAGAAAATAGAAAATAATGGAAAAACAATAGAACAGAATAGAATAAAATATAATTATATAAAAATTATTATTATTATATTTTATTCTATTCTGTTCTATTGTTTTTCTACTCTATTCTTTTCTATTATTTTCTATTCTAAACTTTTCTATCCAAATCATTCTATACGGAATTCGAATTACGGATTTTTTTATATATAAATGGTTATATATATATATATATATATATATATATATATATATATATATATATATAATGTGTATATATATAATATTATATTTTATTCCATTCTGTTCTATTGGTTTTCTAGTCTATTTTCTATTATTTCGATTTTTATAATATTTTCTATTCAAATTCATTGGATGTGAAATTCGAATTTCGGATTATGTGTATATATATATATATATATATATATATATATATATATATATATATAATAGGGTTAGATTTATGGGAAAAATAGAGCAATGGCGGGACTATGGCGGTGCATACAAAAAATAAAGAAAAGTTGAGCAAGTAATATAAATTTTAATAATTTATTAAAAAAGAGCAGAGTAGCATCAGGCTATAAAGCACACCATAGACCTCACAAGGGCCCACTAGGCAACTCAATAACCTGATCGAAAATACAATGTTAATTTAAAAATTCCCATAACAGACAACCAATACTATAACAGAGATCGCAACCCGGTTGGCAAACCCTATATATTTCGCCCGGTCAGGCTTCTTCAGGGGTGGTTGAGATCAGGGTTTCGATTCTGATGATGACATACAGAGAAAAGAAATTTACAAATATTCAGAAAAATATTAAACATACATAAATAATAATAATAAAGTCGCTCTGCCAGTGTATATCACATAATGCCCACCTGCTGGTCCGTAGTGGGAGTAAAAAAAAACAACAGGGTGCGTGTACGCCCTGGTTCCATCACATGCCTGAAGAATCAGGCCGGATGAGCACAAGTTGACAGCCACAAGGATATCTTAGGCAGGAAAAAATGGGGAGCTGCTGCAGATGGAGGTCACACATTCCCCAACCATCGGAGAGGCAAGGGGCGGCACCTAGGGACAGAGTGACCAGCTGTGGAGAAGAGTAGTGATATCAGTATCTATTAAGAAAATACTTAATAAAAAATAACTGTAAAAAATAATAAATGGAATGTACACTCACAGTGCTTAAATAAACGGATATAGCATCTGTGGAGGCGTCAGCCTAACTTGAGGCAAGTAGCTTATCAGATCTATAACAAACTGATCCAAAAAATATGTCAAAAAATTTGGAAAAAAGAACTTAGAAAAAAGAAGAAACAGACCAAGGAAAAGAAATAAAGCAGATAGTTTTCTTATATATATAAATTTAAATGTAGCGATCCTAGGGACCTTCAGCATACAGCTGTTCCATAATAGGATAAAAAAGGTCCACTCATAGAGAGAAAATTTGTCAATGAATAGCAGCAAGCCAAAGGATTGTAAATAATATATTTTTAACAGGGAAAAAAAGCATTTAGTGAAGGGCATGAAAAATTACTATTTAAACATCAGAAGGACACACTTGTATAGTAGGCAGCTTTCATGCATAGTAAAGAAGATACCTGATCAGTCAGTGTCAGCAGCACAGGTTGGCTCCACAGGAGTGTACAGCACACTGACGCTCCACAGCAGAGCAGAGTCCTAATATACCCCTAAACCCCTCCCACACGTCCGTGCGTCAGAAGGGGCGCGGTCGGGCGTGAGCGGGCACAAAGTGTCAGTGCGCAAGCGCCCGTACTGGCGTTGGACAAAAGGCCTACAATCCCCAGCAACCCCTGGGTTGGAAGGCGAGGAGGGCCGAGGATTCGGCCAATCACAGCGCGCCGGGGGAGGGACAACGCCGCAAAGCGGGGCATCCCATAGGCACAAAGGAAGGACCAATGGCCGAGGGCGGGGAGGGGCCAAGTCGCCGATGGAGTGGGCAGGGAGCCAGCGATCAGGGGGAAGAAAGAACACTGACATAAAACGGGCTCACAGAGTGAAGCCCTTGGGTGTCCGAATGGAAGGGGAGAAATGTGAAAGACCAAACAGCCGCAGCAGCATCACGATGGACAGGTCCTGCAGGATAGTATAGAAACATCCAACAAGATTTAGGTTTAATCCTAACCCTAATATTTACATGTATAACCATTATCCGAAATTCGAATTTCGTATAGAATGATTATGAGCTGGTATAGAAAAGATTAGAATAGAATAGAAATACGAAAAAAAAAATAGAAAAGAATAGAAAAACAATAGAACAGAATATAATAAAATATAACATATATTATATTTTATTCTATTCTGTTCTATTATTTTTCTAGTCTATTCTCTTCTATTTTTTCTATTCTAATCTTTTCTATACAAATTCATTCTATACGAAATTCGAATTATTATTTTTTTTTATATATAAATAACCCTAACCCTAATATTTACATATATAATCATTTTCTGAAATTCAAATGTCATATAGAATGATTTTTAATTAGAATAGAAAAGATTAGAATAGAAAATTCGAATTTTGGAAGATGTCATATATACAGTGCCTTGCGAAAGTATTCGGCCCCCTTGAACTTTGTGACCTTTTGCCACATTTCAGGCTTCAAACATAAAGATATAAAACTGTATTTTTTTTGAAGAATCAACAACAAGTGGGACACAATCATGAAGTGGAACGAAATTTATTGGATATTTTAAACTTTTTTAACAAATTAAAAACTGAAAAATTGGGCGTGCAAAATTATTCAGCCCCTTTACTTTCAGTGGTAAATGTACAGTAAATATAAAACTTCTAAAACCATAAAAGGTCCAAAGTTCAAATAAAATAAAACACTGTAGCAGCGCTATTCCCAGACCAACGTCTGAAACACTTCTATATGTCCATAATATATAGGAAATCAGATGATAGTGCTGATAGATAGGCAGAGAAAATCTTCAATTAGTGCTTCCTTCACCAGAGGGGGCATTCACCACGTGAGGGGATAAACCCCTTAAGGGGATGCACTCACCAAAAATGAGCAAAAGTAAAGCCTTGAGCATATGTCTCTCTGTATCTCCTGGATGTTGCACTCTCCACCAGCCAATGTGTTTATGTTCAATCAAATCGCCTGCTCCATGTCTCCACCTCGCACACTGTTTAGAAGTTTTATATTTACTGTACATTTACCATTGTTTTCCCGTTTTAAGCAGCAGCTTTTATCTTGTTTGTTTATCTGAATACCTGTGCTCAATATTACCTCAGTTTGCATCTTAAGCGCAGAGCAGTGCTGTAATTTAGAAGGAAGGGCGACATCAGCATTTTTGAGCCTTTACTTTCAGTGCAGCAAACTCTCTCCAGGGGGTAGATTACGCTGGCGTAATTTCAAAATTCCCGCGTCATATCTTTGTTTTGAATCCTCAAAACAAGATACAACGGCATCTCGGCTAGATCCGACAGGCGTACGTCTTCGTACACCGTCGGATCTAAGATGCATTTTTCCGGCGGCTGCTAGGTGGCGTTCCCGTCGTAATCCACGTCAAGTATGCAAATGAACTATTTACGGCGATCCACGAACGTACGTCGGCCCGTCGCTTTTTTTTCCGTGGTTTGCGTTCTGCTTTTTCCAGCGTATAGTTAGAGATGCTATACTGAGGCATACTCAATGTTAAGTATGGCTGTCCTTCCGGCGTACAATTTAGAATTTTTTACGTCGTTTGTGTAAGTCGTTCGCGAATAGGAATTTGTGTAGAATGACGTCACCGTCGTAAGCATTGGTGGGTTCCGGTTTAATTTCGAGCATGCGCACTGGGATACCCCCAGGGACGGCGCATGCGCAGTTCCAAAAAGACTTTGTTTACGTCGGGTCACGACGTATTGACATAAAACACGCCCCATTAGATCCATTTGAATTCCGCGCCCTTACACCGCGAGAGATACGCTACACCGCCGTAACTTATGGCGCGGATTCGTTGAGGATTCAAACTAAAAAAGATAAGTAACGGCGGCGTAGAGTATCTTAGATACGCTGCACCCGGCGCAGATGTCTGTGGATCTGCCCCAAGAAGTTCAGTGAGGATCTCTGAATTATCCAATGTTGACCTAAATGACTAATGATTGGATTGGAATAAATGCTTATAGAGTGCCAAATGCGAGTTGTGAAACTCGTGTCTAAGAGAATAAAGATAAATAAAGATAAATAGAATCCACCTGTGTGTAATCAAGTCTCCGTAAAAATTCACCTGCACTGTGATAGTCTCAGAGGACTGTTTAAAGCGCAGAGAGCATCATGAAGAACAAGGAACACACCAGGCAGGTCCGAGATACTGTAGTGGAGAAGTTTAAAGCCGGATTTGGATACAAAAAGATTTCCCAAGCTTTAAACATCCCAAGGAGCACTGTGCAAGTGATAATATTAAAATGGAAGGAGTATCAGACCACTGCAAATCTACGAAGACCTGGCCGTCCCTCTAAACTTTCAGCTCATACAAGGAGAAGACTGATCAGAGATGCAGCCAAGAGGCCCATGATCACTCTGGATGAACTGCAGAGATCTACAGCTGAAGTGGGAGACTCTGTCCATAGGACAACAATCAGTCGTATACTGCACAAATCTGGCCTTTATGGAAGAGTGGCAAGAAGAAAGCCATTTCTTAACCACTTAAGCCCCGGACCAATATGCAGCCTAAAGACCCAAGGTGTTTTTACAGTTCGGGACTGCGTCGCTTTAACAGACAATTGCGCGGTCGTGCGACGTGGCTCCCAAACAAAATTGGCGTCCTTTTTTCCCCACAAATAGAGCTTTCTTTTGGTGGTATTTGATCACATCTGCGGTTTTTAGTTTTTGCGCTATAAACAAAAATAGAGCAAAAAAAAAGCAATATTTTTTACTTTTTGCTGTAATAAATATCCCCCAAAAACATATATAAAAACATTTTTTTTCCTCAGTTTAGGCCGATACGTATTCTTCTACCTATTTTTAGTAAAAAAAATCGCAATAAGCGTTTATCGATTGGTTTGCGCAAAATTTATAGTGTTTACAAAATAGGGGATAGTTTTATTGCATTTTTATTTTTTATTTTTTTTTTACTACTAATGGCGGCGATCAGCAATTTTTTTCGTGACTGCGACATTATGGCGGACACTTCGGACAATTTTGACACATTTTTGGGACCATTGTCATTTTCACAGCAAAAAATGCATTTAAATTGCATTCTTTATTGTGAAAATGACAGTTGCAGTTTGGGAGTTAACCACAGGTGGCGCTGTAGGAGTTAGGGTGCACCTAGTATGTGTTTACAACTGTTTGGGGGTGTGGCTGTAGGAATGACGTCATCGATCGTGTCTTCCCTATAAAGGGAATGACGCGATCGATGCGCCGCCATAGTGAAGGACGGGGAAGCCGTGTTTACACACGGCTCTCCCCGTTCTTCAGCTCCGGGGAGCGATCGCGACGGAGCGGCTATAAACAAATAGCCGCGCCGTGGTCCCGGATCGCTCCCCGAGCGGACCCGACCTCCGCATGTAGCGGGGGGGGTCCCGATCGGACCCCCCACCCGCTAATAGGCGAGGACGTACGTGTACGCCCATGTGCCTGTACGTGCCATATTGTGGACGTATATGTACATGCGGGGGTCGGGAACTGGTTAAAGATATCCATAAAAAGTGTCGTTTAAAGTTTGCCACAAGCCAACTGGGAGACACACCAAACATGTGGAAGAAGGTGCTCTGGTCAGATGAAACCAAAATCGAACTTTTTGGCAACAATGCAAAACGTTATGTTTGGCGTAAAAGCAACACAGCTCATCACCCTGAACACACCATCCCCACTGTCAAACATGGTGGTGGCAGCATCATGGTTTGGGCCTGCTTTTCTTTAGCAGGGACAGGGAAGATGGTTAAAATTGATAGGAAGATGGATGGAGCCAAATACAGGACCATTCTGGAAGAAAACCTGATGGAGTCTGTAAAATACCTGAGACTGGGATGGAGATTTGTCTTCCAACAAGACAATGATCCAAAACATAAAGCAAAATCTACAATGGAATGGTTCACAAATAAACATATCCAGGTGTTAGAATGGCCAAGTCAAAGTCCAGACCTGAATCCAATCGAGAATCTGTGGAAAGAACTGAAAACTGCTATTCACAAACGCTCTCCATCCAACCTCACTGAGCTCGAGCGGTTTTGCAAAGAGGAATGGGCAAAAATTTCAGTCCCTCGATGTGCAAAACTGATAGAGACATACCCCAAGCGACTTACAGCTGTTATCGCAGCAAAAGGTGGCGCTACAAACTATTAACTTAAGGGGGCTGAATAATTTTGCACGCCCAATTTTTCAGTTTTTTATTTGTTAAAAAAGTTTGAAATATCCAATACATTTCGTTCCACTTCATGATTGTGTCCCACTTGTTGTTGATTCTTATTTTTTTTTTTACAGTTTTATATCTTTATTAGAGTTGAGCGGACACCTGGATGTTCGGGACCAAACCCGAACCCGGACTTTGACCCGAACCCGAACCCCATTGAAGTCAATGGGGACCCGGACTTTTGACTACAAAAATGTCTCTAAAAAACTAAGGGAAAGGGCTGCAAATGGCAGCAAAATGTCGGGAAGAGCATGGCAAGTACTCTGGAAATAAATGTGGATAGGGAAATAACTTAAAATAACATAAAAAAAATAAAATAAAAATATAATGATTTTTGACCTTTGAGGACGAGGTCCATACAGTTTTGTTCAAAATTATTGAACCCCCCAATGCTGTAAAGGGTTTTAGGGAATTTAGTGTACATTTGTAATTGTATTCAGAATGAAATCCTACAAGGACTTCATAAAGAACCATATGCAACTAATATGACATAAATTGGTTTTGTAATACAGTAGTAAATGCAAAATTCAAGGCAATGGGCACTGTTGAAACGCTACCTGGTCGTGGCAGAAAGAAGATGCTGACTTCGACTGCTGTGCGCTACCTGAAGCGTAGAGTGGAGAAAAGTCCCCGTGTGACTGCTGAGGAACTGAGAAAATATTTGTCAGATGTGGGTACTGAAGTTTCTGCTCAGACAATACGGCGCACACTGCGTAATGAAGGCCTCCATGCCAGAACTCCCAGGTGCACCCCCTTGCTGTCTCCAAAGAATAAGAAGAGTCGACTGCAGTATGCCGAAAGTCATGTGGGCAAACCACACACGTTTTGGGATTGTGTTCTGTGGACTGATGAAACAAAATTACAACTGTTTGGGCCCATGGATCAACGCTATGTTTGGAGGAGGAAGAACAAGGCCTATGATGAAAAGAACACCTTGTCTACTGTGAAGCATGGCGGGGGGTCAATCATGCTTTGGGGCTGTTTTGCTTCTGCAGGTACAGGGAAGCTTCAGCGTGTGCAAGGTACCATGAATTCTCTTCAGTACCAGGAGATATTGGATGACAATGTGATGCAGTCCGTCACAAACCTGAGGCTTGGGAGACGTTGGACCTTTCAACAGGACAATGATCCCAAGCATACCTCCAACTCCACTAGAGCATGGTTGCAGATTAAAGGCTGGAACATTTTGGAGTGGCCATCGCAGTCACCAGACTTAAATCCGATTGAGAACCTCTGGTGGGACTTAAAGAAAGCAGTTGCAGTGCGCAAGCCTAAGAATGTGACTGAAGGTGAAAGCGGCGGTGAAGGAGGAGGAGGTAGCCAACACAGCAGGTTTTGGTTTTTAATTGATTTATTTTTTAAATTAGGGTAAACCCCAAAATAGTGAGACAGATCTAGGGTTGCTACTTCATCCCTTTAAACCTGAACACAGAGTTACACAGGTTCTGGGGCTAATTTGATGTCGATAAAGCACCAAGTGAGTTTAATTAGCAGCACCTTAATCAGCCAGAGAACCTGTGTAATTAATATGTTTTTGCTTTGAAAGGGATGAGATGGCAACCCTAGAAAGCTCAGAAAAAAACAATGGCTGGGTAAGGCCGGCCCGGTGTCTATTCTGCACAAGGTACGGACAACTCCTCTGGGATCCATGCCTGGTTCATTTTAATGAACGTGAGCTTGTCCACATTGGATCTGGACAGGCGGCTGCGCTTGTCTGTGATAACGCCCCCTGCCGTGCTAAATACACGTTCAGACAATACACTGGCCGCAGGGCAGGCCAGCACCTCCAAGGCGTAAAGGGCAAGCTCAGGCCATGTGCCCAATATGGAGACCCAGAAGTTTAAGGGGGCATAGCCGTCATTCAGTACGTGTAGGGGTGTGCTCACATACTGCTTCACCATGTTGCTGAAATGCTGCCTCCTGCTAAAACGTTCCATATCAGCTGGTGGTGCTGTTTGTTGTGGCGTGCTGACAAAGCTTTTCCACATTTCGGCCATGCTAACCCTGCCTTCTGAGGTGCTGGCGGTGCCCCTGCTGCGTTGGCGACCTCTTCCTCCTCCTCTGCCTTCGTCCTTCTGCTTCCACTGTGGCCCCGCTGCCAGGTGGGAATTGCACCAGCAGCGCGTCTAACAGCGTGCGCTTGTACTCGCGCATCTTGCGTTCACTCTCCAGTGAGGGGATTAAGGACGGTACATTGTCCTTGTAACGGGGATCCAGCAGCGTGGCCACCCAGTAATCAGCACCTGTCATAATGTGCGAAACACGCCGGTCGTTGCGGAGACACTGCAGCATGTAATTGCTCATGTGCGCCAGGCTGCCCAGAGGCAACGAAAAAGCTGTCCTCTGTGGGAGGTGTATCATCTGTGTCCTCTGTATCCCCCCAGCCACGCACCAGTAATGGCCATGAGCTGGTCTGGATGCTATCCTGCTGTGAACATGGGGCCAAATTCTCAAAAAAGCTGCCTAACTTAACTTTCAGCAGTTAAGTTACACTGACTTAAAATTTCTACCTAAGTGCCTGATCCACAAAGCACTTACCTAGAAATTACACGCCGTGTAACTTAAGTGCCTCCGTCGCAAGGCGGTCCTCCTCTCCGGGGGGCGTTTAAAATTTAAATGAGGCGCGCTCCCGCGCCGGCCGTACTGCGCATGCGTGTGACGTAATTTTCCCGACGTGCAGCGCGCGAACGTAATTTACGCCGGGCTTTGTGGATTGCGACGGGACACTAAAGTTGCGACGGGTGAAAAAAAAAAAAAGCGCCGGGAAAACAAAAACAAAAAAGAAAAATTGTCAGCGTCGCTCGGCATGCATTCCTGAGAGGGAGAACTCCATGCCAATTTTCAAAGAAAAAACCGGCATGGGTTTCCCCCCCCAGGAGCATACCAGGCCCTTAGGTCTGGTATGGGTTGTAAGGAGACCCCCCATACGCCGAAAATTCGACGTAGGGGGTCCCCCTACAATCCATACCAGACCCGTATCCAAAGCACGCTACCCGGCCGGTCAGGAAAGGGAGTGGGGACGAGCGAGCGCCCCCCCCTCCTGAGCCGTGCCAGGCCGCATGCCCTCAACATGGGGGGGTTGGGTGCTCTGGGGCAGGGGGGCGCACTGCGGGCCCCCCCCCACCCCAGAGCACCCTGTCCCCATGTTGATGAGGACAGGACCTCTTCCCGACAACCCTTGCCGTTGGTTGTCGGGGTCTGCGGGCGGGGGCTTATCGGAATCTGGGAGTCCCCTTTAATAAGGGGGCCCCCAGATACCGGCCCCCCACCCTAAGTGAATGGATATGGGGTACATCGTACCCCTACCCATTCACCTGGAGGCAAAAAGTTAAAGTTATTAAACACACAACACAAGGGTTTTTAAAATAATTTATTAGTCTGCTCCGGAGGCCCCCCTGTCTTCTTTATTAGCTCTAATACCAGGGGGGGCTTCTTCTTCCACTCTCCGGGGGTCTTCTCCGCTCTCCGGGGGGGGTTTCTTCTTCCGCTCTCCGGGGGGGGTCTTCTCCGCTCTCCGGGGGTCTTCTCCGCTCTCCGGGGGTCTTCTTCTATCTTCGCCGCTCTCCGCTGTTGACTCGGCGCACCCCGGTTCTTCTGCAGCTGTCCGGTGCCTTCTTCTTCAGCGCTGGCTGCCTGCTATCTTCGTGTGTTAGCTCAATTACTAGCAGGCAGCCAGCGCGGTCTTCTGTGACGTCATGTTCTTCTTCTCCCTTCTTCCGATGTTGACACGTCGCCTCTTCTCACTGCAATGATGGAAGCGCGCCTTGCATCCCATTTATATAGGCATCACCGTCCCATCATGCTCCGGTAGGTACCCACGTGGTGGGTGCACGTGGGTAGGCACCCACCACGTGGCTACCTACCGGAGCATGATGGGACGGTGATGCCTATATAAATGGGATGCAAGGCGCGCTTCCATCATTGCAGTGAGAAGAGGTGACGTGTCAACATCGGAAGAAGGGAGAAGAAGAACATGACGTCACAGAAGACCGCGCTGGCTGCCTGTTAGTAATTGAGCTAACACACGAAGATAGCAGGCAGCCAGCGCTGAAGAAGAAGGCACCGGACAGCTGCAGAAGAACCGGGGTGCGCCGAGTCAACAGCGGAGAGCGGCGAAGATAGAAGAAGACCCCCGGAGAGCGGAGAAGACCCCCGGAGAGCGGAGAAGACCCCCCCGGAGAGCGGAAGAAGAAACCCCCCCCGGAGAGCGGAGAAGACCCCCGGAGAGTGGAAGAAGCCCCCCTGGTATTAGAGCTAATAAAGAAGACAGGGGGGGCCTCCGGAACAGACTAATAAATTATTTTAAAAACCCTTGTGTTGTGTGTTTAATAACTTTAACTTTTTGCCTCCAGGTGAATGGGTAGGGGTACGATGTACCCCATATCCATTCACTTAGGGTGGGGGGCCGGTATCTGGGGGCCCCCTTATTAAAGGGGACTCCCAGATTCCGATAAGCCCCCGCCCGCAGACCCCGACAACCAACGGCAAGGGTTGTCGGGAAGAGGTCCTGTCCTCATCAACATGGGGACAGGGTGCTCTGGGGTGGGGGGGCCCGCATTGCGCCCCCTGCCCCAGAGCACCCAACCCCCCCATGTTGAGGGTATGCGGCCTGGCACGGCTCAGGAGGGGGGGCGCTCGCTCGTCCCCACTCCCTTTCCTGACCGGCCGGGTAGCGTGCTTTGGATACGGGTCTGGTATGGATTGTAGGGGGACCCCCTACTTTGATTTTTCGGCGTAGGGGGGGTCTCCTTACAACCCATACCAGACCTAAGGGCCTGGTATGCTCCTGGGGGGGAACCCATGCCGGTTTTGATTTTACAAATTGCCGTGGAGTTCTCCCTCGGGAATGCATACCAAATGCCGTCGCTTGAATGGGCTTTTACAAGGTGTGACTAATTTTACACATTGTAAAACCAGCCCTAGTTTTGCGCAAGCAAATCGGAACTTACGCAGAAATCACAATGCTGAAAAGCGTTGTGGATCTGCTTAAGTCCTCATTTGCATACTTAAAGCGGCATTTCAATGAGAAATGCCCCCAGCGGCGGATGCGGTACTGCATCCTAAGATCTGACCGTGTAAGTGTCTTACACATGTCAGATTTTCTGCCTAACTTTGGAAAAAGCCTTTTGAGGATCGTTTCCAAAGTTAGGCACAGACTGAACAGCAGTTCCGCCTGCGTATCTCTTTTGAGAATTTGGCCCATGGTTCCTCCTCCTCCTCCATGTCTTCCTCCTCCTCATCCTCCACCGCGGTTTTTGAGGTGTCTACTCCACTGCAGCTCGTGCTTTGCACCTAGATGCCTGGTCATGCAGGTTGTGCTCAGGTTGAGAACGTTTATGCCTCGTTTCAGGCTCTGATTGCACAACGTGCAAACCACACGTGTCTTGTCATCAGCACATTGTGTGAAGAACTGCCACGCTAGGGAACTCCTTGGACCTGGCTTTGGTGTGCTCGGTCCCTTGCTGCGTTGGGCAGTAGCAGGCGTACTGTCTAGGGGACGGACGCTCTGCTTTGGCACCCTGCTCCCTCTTCTGCTGTGCTGGTGGCTCTGTGCGACCACCGCCTCTTCCTCCGAACTACATGGGTCACCTGCATGAGGTTGATTCCATGTCGGGTCGAGGACCTCATCGTCCTCCACATCATCTTCCACCCAGTCTTCACCACTGCCCTCCTTGTCGGTCTGCACAATTGCAAAAGCACCAGCAGTTGGCAACTGTGTTTCATCATCATAATGCAAGACGTGCTGTGATGGTCTCCCCATGAACTCATCCTGAAATATAAGTGGTTGGGCATCGGTGCACTCAATCTCTTCCCCTTCTGGGGCTGGGCTAGGTGGATGGCCCTTGGAACACATGCTAACAGACTCATCAAAAAGAAGAAGAGACTGCTGCATGCTTTGGGGCTCAGACTGCTTGGCTGATTTGCAAGGGGGTGAGGTGAAAGACTGATGGTGGACATCGGCTGCAGGCGCCAACTCTGAACTTTCAGCACAAGACTGGTTGGAAAACAATGTGAAGGAACTGGAGGCACTGTCAGCAACCCAATCTACTACCGCCTGTTCTGCTCCTGGCCTCAACATTCGTAGAGCTGGATTAGGCCCAACCAAATACCGCTGCAGGCTCTGTCGGCTACTCGCACCTGAGAAAGGTGTTTCACTTGTGCTTGTAGCTGGCACAGATCGACCACGTCCTCTCCCTGTAACAGGAGCTCCACCAGCAGCACCACGACCGCGGCCACGTCCCTTATTTGACGTTTTCCTCATATTTCTCAAATTTAGGTTCTTGTCCTAATTTTGAGAAATTTTAAATACAAAAAAGTGTAAGCTGGTGAAATAGGCAGAGATTCACCCATATATTTCTCTAGCTATAGCAATAAGCAGGAAGCCAGCACTAAACAATGTACTGCACAGACAGTATATCACAGGGGAAAGGTGGAGTGCTGGTGAAATGGGCAGAGATTCACCTATATATTTCTAAAATTTAGGGTCTTGCCCTAATTTAGCAAAATTTTAAATACAAAAAAGTGTAAGCTGGTGAAATAGGCAGAGATTCACCTATATATTTCTCTAGCTATAGCAATAAGCAGGAAGCCAGCACTAAACAATGTACTGCACAGACAGTATATCACAGGGGAAAGGTGGAGTGCTGGTGAAATGGGCAGAGATTCACCTATATATTTCTCAAATTTAGGGTCTTGCCCTAATTTTGAAAAATTTTAAATACAAAAAAGTGTAAGCTGGTGAAATAGGCAGAGATTCACCTATATATTTCTCCACCTATAGCAAGAAGCAGGAACCCAGCCCTAAACAATGTACTGCACAGGCAGTATATCACAGGGGACAGGTGCAGTGCTGTTGAAATATACAGAGTCACCTATAGATTGCTGACTGCCCCTATAGGAAAAATATTTCAGGAAACTCTCCCTGACTATGTACTTGACAGAAACACAGTATATCACATGTGCACAGGTGGTGTGGAAGGTGTACTGCTGTTGAAATACTCAGTCACCTATAGAGTGCTGACTGCCACCATAGAAAAAATATTTCAGCAAACTCTCCCTGACTATGTACTTGACAGAAACACAGTATATTACAGGTGCACAGGTGGTGTGGCAGGTGTACTGCTGTTGAAATACTCAGTCACCTATAGAGTGCTGACTGCCCCTATAGAAAAGATATTTCAGCAAAATCTCCCTGACTATATACTTGACAGAAACACAGTATATCACAGGTGCACATGTGGTGTGGCAGGTGTAGTGTTGTTGAAATACTCAGTCACCTATAGAGTGCTGACTGCCCCTATAGAAAAAATATTTCAGCAAACTCTCCCTGACTATGTACTTGACAGAAACACAGTATATGGCAGGTGCACAGGTGGCGTGGCAGGTGTAGTGCTGTTGAAATACTCAGTCACCTATAGAGTGCTGACTGCCACCATAGAAAAAATATTTCAGCAAACTCTCCCTGACTATGTACTTGACAGAAACACAGTATATCACCGGTGCACAGGTGGTGTGGCAGGTGTAGTGCTGTTGAAATACTCAGTCACCTATAGAGTGCTGACTGCCCCTATAGGAAAAATATTTCAGGAAACTCTCCCTGACTATGTACTTGACAGAAACACAGTATATCACAGGTGCACAGGTGGTGTGGCAGGTGTACTGCTGTTGAAATACTCAGTCACCTATAGAGTGCTGACTGCCCCTATAGAAAAGATATTTCAGCAAACTCTCCCTGACTATATACTTGACAGAAACACAGTATATGACAGGTGCACAGGTGGTGTGGCAGGTGTAGTGCTGTTGAAATACTCAGAGTCAACTATAGATTGCAAACTGCCCCTATAGTTGAACAAAATTCCTAAACTATATGAAGCACAGCAGATGTCACAGGAATAGAGTGCTTGTTGATATTTCTGGAGCAACATACACCTAAAACTGTCCCTATGATTCAGCAACCTTTCCCTCGCATAAGTGAAGCAGTGACAACGAGCCAGATGCCATAAGATGATGCAGATATCAAAGAAATAAAGGGGCATATCCACAAAAAGCCGGCGCAACTTAAAAAATCCCATTTAAGTTACACTGCCTTAAAAATTCTACCTAAGTGCCCGATCCACAAAGCACTTACCTAGAAATTTCAGGCTGTGTAACTTAAATCCGGCTGGCGTAAGGCGTTCCCCTTCATCAGGGGGCGATTCCCATTTAAATGAGGCGCGCTCCCGCGCCGGCCGTACTGCGCATGCGCGAAGTTACGTTACGCCGAGTTTTGTGGATCGCGCCGGGTAAAAAAAAGTTGCGTCAGGGAAAAAAAAAAAATTTACAGCGTCGCTCGGCATGCATTCCTGAGGGAGAACTCCATGCCAATTTTCAAAGAAAAAACCGGCATGGGTTCCCCCCCCAGGAGCATACCAGGCCCTTAGGTCTGGTATGGGTTGTAAGGAGACCCCCCCTACGCCGAAAAATCGACGTAGGGGGTCCCCCTACAATCCATTCCAGACCCTATCCAAAGCACGCTACCCGGCCGGCCAGGAATGGGAGTGGGGACGAGCGAGCGCCCCCCCCCTCCTGAGCCGTACCAGTCCGCATGCCCTCAACATGGGGGGGTTGGGTGCTCTGGGGCAGGGGGGCGCACTGCGGGCCCCCCCACCCCAGAGCACCCTGTCCCCATGTTGATGAGGACAGGACCTCTTCCCGACAACCCTGGCCGTTGGTTGTCGGGGTCCGCGGGCGGGGGCTTATCGGAATCTGGGAGTCCCCTCAAATAAGGGGCCCCCCAGATACCGGCCCCCCACCCTAAGTGAATGGATATGGGGTACACCGTACCCCTACCCATTCACCTGGAGGAAAAGTGATAGCTATTAAACACACGACACAAGGGTTTTTAAAATCATTTATTAGTCTGCTCCGGAGGCCCCCCTGTCTTCTTTAGCTCTAATACCAGGGGGGGCTTCTTCTTCCGCTCTCCGGGGGGGTCTTCTCCGCTCTCCGGGGGGGGGCTTCTTCTTCCGCTCTCCGGGGGGGTCTTCTCCGCTCTCCGGTGGGGCTTCTTCTTCCGCTCTCCAGGGGGGTCTTCTACGCTCTCCGGGGGTCTTCTTCTATCTTCGCCGCTCTCCGCTGTTGACTCGGCGCACCCCGGTTCTTCTCCAGCTGTCCGGTGCCTTCTCCTTCAGCGCTGGCTGCCTGCTATCTTCGTGTGTTAGCTCAATTACTAGCAGGCAGCCAGCACGGTCTTCTGTGACGTCATCTTCTTCTCTTCTCTTCTTCTCCCTTCTTCCGATGTTGACCCGACGCCTCTTCTCGCTGCAATGATGGAAGCGCGCCTTGCATCCGATTTATATAGGCCTCACCGTCCCATCATGCTCCGGTAGGTACCCACGTGGTGGGTGCCTACCCACGTGGGTACCGACCGGAGCATGATGGGACGGTGAGGCCTATATAAAACCCCCGGAGAGCGGAGAAGACCCCCCTGGAGAGCGGAAGAAGAAGCCCCCCCGGAGAGCCGAGAAGACCCCCCCGGAGAGCGGAAGAAGAAGCCCCCCCCGGAGAGCGGAGAAGACCCCCCCCGGAGAGCAAAAGAAGAAGCCCCCCCTGGTATTAGAGCTAAAGAAGACAGGGGGGGCCTCCGGAGCAGACTAATAAATGATTTTAAAAACCCTTGTGTCGTGTGTTTAACCACTTAAGCCCCGGACCAATATGCTGGCTAAAGACCAAAGGTGTTTTTACAGTTCGGGACTGCGTCGCTTTAACAGACAATTGCGCGGTCGTGCGACGTGGCTCCCAAACAAAATTGGCGTCCTTTTTTCCCCACAAATAGAGCTTTCTTTTGGTGGTATTTGATCACCTCGCCGGTTTTTATTTTTTGCGCTATAAACAAAAATAGAGCGACAATTTTGAAAAAAATTCAATATTTTTTACTTTTTGCTATAATAAATATCCCCCAAAAACATATATAATATTTTTTTTTTCCTCAGTTTAGGCCGATACGTATTCTTCTACCTATTTTTGGTAAAAAAAAATCGCAATAATCGTTTATCGGTTGGTTTGCGCAAAATTTATAGCGTTTACAAAATAGGGGATAGTTTTATTGCATTTTTTTTTTTTACTACTAATGGCGGCGATCAGCGATTTTTTTCGTGACTGCGAGATTATGGCGGACACTTCGGACAATTTTGACACATTTTTGGGACCATTGTCATTTTCACAGCAAAAAATGCATTTAAATTGCATTCTTTATTGTGAAAATGACAGTTGCAGTTTGGGAGTTAACCACAGGGGGCGCTGTAGGAGTTAGGGTTCACTGTGTGAGTGTTTACAACTGTAGGGGGGTGTGGCTGTAGGTGCGACGTCATCGATCATGTCTTCCCTATAAAGGGAATGACGCGATCGATACGCCGCCACAGTGAAGCACGGGGAAGCCGTGTTTACACACGGCTCTCCCCGTTCTTCAGCTCCGGAGACCGATCGCGCACTCGAGCGGCGATCGGGTCCGCGGGACCCGCGGTCCCGGAGCTTCGGACCGGGTCGCGGAAGCGCGCCGCGGGCGCGCGCCCGCTACCCACGGCTGGGTACAAGTACAGGACGTATATATACGTGCTTGTGCCCAGCCATGCCATTCTGCCGACGTATATGTGCAGGAGGCGGTCCTTAAGTGGTTAATAACTATCACTTTGCCTCCAGGTGAATGGGTAGGGGTACGATGTACCCCATATCCATTCACTTAGGGTGGGGGGCCGGTATCTGGGGGCCCCCTTATTTGAGGGGACTCCCAGATTCCGATAAGCCCCCGCCCGCAGACCCCGACAACCAACGGCCAGGGTTGTCGGGAAGAGGTCCTGTCCTCATCAACATGGGGACAGGGTGCTCTGGGGTGGGGGGGCCCGCAGTGCGCCCCCCTGCCCCAGAGCACCCAACCCCCCTATGTTGAGGGCATGCGGCCTGGTACGGCTCAGGAGGGGGGGGGGGGCGCTCGCTCGTCCCCACTCCCATTCCTGGCCGGCCGGGTAGAGTGCTTTGGATACGGGTCTGGTATGGATTGTAGGGGGACCCCCTACGTCGATTTTTCGGCGTAGGGGGGTCTCCTTACAACCCATACCAGACCTAAGGGCCTGGTATGCCCCTGGGGGGAACCCATGCCGGTTTTGATTTTACAAATTGTCGTGAAGTTCTCCCTCAGGAATGCATACCAAATGCCGACGCTAGAATTGGCGGGAATCCAAGTCGGATCCCCGTCACCTCTATGACGCGCTCGCTTGAATGTGCTTTTACATGGTGTTACTAACTTTACACTTTACACTCAGCCCTAATTTTACACTTGCAAACTAAAACTTACGGCGAAAAAACGAAGCTGAAAAGCTTTGTGGATCGCCGTAAGTGCTAATTTGCATACCCGAAGCGGCATTTCGACTCGAAATGCCCCCAGCGGCGGATGCGGTACTGCATCCTAAGATCTGACAGTGTAAGTCCCTTACACATGTCGGATCTTCTGCCTAACTTTGGAAAACTGATTCTGTGGATCAGTTCCAAAGTTAGAACCAGGGATACGACGGCGTACGCCGGCGTATCCCTTTTGAGGATATGGCCCCAAGTGTGCTTTTTGATATTTCTGGAGCAGTATAACAGCATAGACCTAACACTTTCCCTGAGCAGATTTAGCAACCTTTCCCTCACATAAGTGAAATACAGTGAAAACGAGCCAGATACACCTAAGGCCTCGTACACACGACAGAGTTTCTCGGCAGAATTCACCGAGAAACTCGGTCAAACCCGGATTCTGCCGAGAAACTCTGTCGTCTGTACACTTTTGGCCCGATGGAGCCGCCGAGGAACTCGTCGAGAAAATAGAGAACATGTTCTCTATTTTCTCGTTGTTCTATGGGAGAAGGCGTCCCGCCGAGCTCCTCGGCGGCTTCATCCCTGAACTCACCGAGGAACTCGACGTGTTTGGCACGTCGAGTTCCTCGGCCGTGTGTACGTGGCCTAAGACTTTCCCTAAGCAGCAGATTCCAGCAGCCTTTCTCTATCTAGAGTGAAGCAGAGTGACGATCTGTGCTGTGTGCCTCTATCTAATATAGAGGCACGTCACATGATGGGTCACATGCTGCATTGGACAATCACAGCCATGCCATAATTAGGCATGGCTGTGATCAGTTCCCAGTCACAGTAGTAACACGAATGGCGATTGGCTGCCGTGCAGCGCGCCAAAACATACCCAAACATACCCGAACTCCGAACCCGAACTATTCGGGTTCGGGTCCGGGTTCGGGAAAAACCCAAACTTTACATTTCTGGTTCGCTCAACCCTAATCTTTATGTTTAAATATATATATATATTAAAACATTTTCTAACATTTTCCAAAATTCGGATTTCATATAGAACGAATTTGGATAGAAAAGATTAGGATAAAATCTAAAATAATAGAAAAACAATAGAACAGAACGTATAAAAACATCTTCCGAAATTCAAATTTCATATACAATGAATTCAAATTTGAATAGAGAAGATTAGAATAGAGTACAAAATAATAGACCAGAAAAACAATAGAGCAGAATAGAATAAAATATAATATATGATTTTCTAGTTTATTGTTTTCTATTTTCTATTCTATTCTATTCTATTCTATTCTAATATTTTCTATTCAAATTCAAATTCATTCTATACAAAATTTAAATTTCGGAAAATGGATATCTATCTATCTATCTATCTATCTATCTATCTATCTATCTATCTATCTATCTATATATATATATATATATATATATATATATATATATATATATTAGGGTTAGGGCTAACCCTAACCCTAATATTTATATACATAACCATTTTCCGAAATTCGAATTTCGTATAGAATGATTTTATATTAGAATAGAAAGGAATTGAATAGAAAATAGAAAAGAATAGAATAGAAAAACAATAGAACAGAATAGAATAAAATATAATATATGTTTTTCTAGTTTATTCTTTTCTATTATTTTTTATACTAATCTTTTGTATTCAAATTTGAATTCATTCTATACGAAATTCGAATTTCGTAAGATGTTTATTTATTTATATATATATATATATATATATATATATATATATATATATATATATATATATATATATATATATATATATATATATATATATTCAAATTTGAATAGAAAAGATTAGAATATAGTAGAAAAGAATAGACTAGAAAAACAATAGAATATATATATATATATATATATATATATATATATATATATATATATATATATATATATGTATATATATATATATATAAAAATATAAACCATCTTCTGAAATTGGAATTTTGTATTGAATGAACTTGAATAGAAAAGATTAGAATAGGGTGTTAATAAATCCCTCCTTCTATTGTGGTAGGGGGGTCATAAGGTGACGGGATTTAAAGAGTCAAGAAATGGGGAATTTTTTTTTTCTCTTTTTTTCCTCTCCTTCATGGGGGTTATTTAGTCCCCCCTTCTTTTGGCATGGGGGTCATAAGGTAATGGGACCTAAAGAGTCACGGAATAGTTTTTTTTTTTTCTCCCTTCTTTAAAGAGAGATTACAAATTAATTTGTAAGTTCTATTTTTTTTTTACCTTAAAGCGGTAGTTCACCCTCACTTACATAATTTTTCCATCGAGACAGGCATTGTAGCGCGAGCTACAGTATGCCTGTCCCGATTTTTTTACCCCCATACTCACTGTGTACCTGTACGATAAAGATTTCGGCTCCCGCGGGGAATGGGCGTGCCTATGGAGAGGGAGGATGATTGACGGCCGGCCCTGGCATGTCACTCTCCCCGAAGACAGCCGGAGTAGGTCTCGGCTCTTCACGGCGCCTGCGCACAAGCTATGCGCAGGCGCCGTGAAGAGCCAAGCCTATTTCGGCTATTTCCGGAGAAGCGTGACGCGCCAGAGCCGGCCGTCAATCATCCTCCGTCTCCATAGGCACGCCCATTCCCCGGTATCTTCGATGTACGAGTACAAGGTGAGTACGGGGGTAAAAAAATCGGGACAGGCATACTGTAGCTCGCGCTACAATGCCTGATTTTATGGTAGAAGAAAAAAATATATTTTTTTTGCGTTCATAGGGTGAACCCCCGCTTTAAGGATGTTATTAAGCCCCCCCTTTTTTGGATGGCATGGGGTTCATAAGGTGATAGGATTTAAAGAGCCACGGAATAGTTTTTTTTTTCCTCTCTCCATCGTATCTCCCTCTACCTCTTGTAGGTGGGGGCTGGATTGGGGGGGTGGAAGAGAGGGAAAGGGGAGGTAAGAGACATAATCTGAGGGTGCTCTCGGGGGAGGGTAATGTATGTATTTTTATTTATATATGTAGGGTGATGTTTTTTTTTTCTTTGTATTTTTTTTGTTGTATTCTCTTGTTCATGTTTCCCTTTGTTTTTTTTTTATATATGTGGTGTAACTTATTATAATAAAGGAAAAAAAGCAATAAAAAAAAAAGAAAAGATTAGAATAGAATGTAAAATAATAGAAATGAATAGCATAGAAAAACAATAGAACTGAAAAAATATAATAAATATATATAAAACCATCTTCTAAAATTAGAATTTCATATACAATGAATTTGAATTCAAATAGAAAAGATTAGAACAGAGTAGAAAAGAATAGCCTAAAAAAAACAATAGAACAGATTAGAATAAATATATATATTATTTATGGTCGTTACCCTCTGAGAGAGAGATGTGGATCACATAAACACGCGACAAGACTTACAACATAAATAGACCTGAAGTGTGCCTTGGTGGTCTGGTCAGTATGCCAAGAAAAGGGGGCATACCCAAGGTAAGTAATCGGTAGTTAATTGAAGAAGGATATGCTGAGAAGTGCCCTGAAAAAGGGAAGGGTGGGAGGGTGTCGAATGCGATTGAATGCGCAGACTCATGGACATGAGGTGAGCTGGGAAGAGTCGGCCCAGTGACGTGTAGTACCACACACTGAACCGACAAAGAGCATGTGTGAGTGGGCTGCTTAAATACCCTCCGGGCTCCTCCCATAAACTCAGGCCACCATACTGGCCTTCTTATTTATGGTCGTTACCCTCTGAGAGAGAGATGTGGATCACATAAACACACGACAAGACTTACAACATAAATAGACCTGAAGTGTGCCTTGGTGGTCTGGTCAGTATGCCAAGAAAAGGGGGCAAAAGACTCAGATAGGGAAATAGTTTATATTGATTTCTTGTATTTATTGAGCCAGCTTGATAAAGGCTTGTGTCATTCCTTCATGAGGATTTGGGATGTATGTGACAAAACAAGGAGACTTCCATCAGCCTGGTATTTTGATTACGTAGTCTGGTACTCCCTGTTGGGAGGCAACTGAGGCTGCTCCAATTCGGAAAGAATGTCCAGAGAACTGACTGGGGTTTGAAGCCCAAGTTACTTAGGAGGATTCTGACATGCTTGACACACTGGCTGACACTCAGGGAGCTGGTTTAGAAAGGGTAGCAACGAGCTACCATCAGATTGGCTGGGTAGATGGAGCAGTAGTGGGTCGAGCACCGTCACTGGGCATCAGGCGTTGTCAGTCTGAAACAGGTTGATGTCAACCCCAGGGGCTGGTTTGTTGCGTTTGCAGACTGTGAGAGTGTAGTGGTTCGAAAGCAAGTCGGGTGGCGTCGGAGCAGTGTGTGACTGCCGGAGCCGCTGACTAAATTCACTAGGTTGTAGGGAACCGTAGAAGGCCTGGTAGGTGGCTGTTTGGGTGACTAGTCTGGGCAAAGCCCTAAACAGGGAACGAGTAAGGATTTTAGACATGTCCCTAAGAGGGGACTCTTGAAAGGTAGACGCTTGCCACTGACTACAGGTTGGTGCTTCTGTATGCCCTGTAGGAGTGACTTGACTGCATGGGCTCGAGAATACTGACGGTTTACTGGGGTCCTGCAGGGACAGAAAATGCTGGATGCCATCTAGATATGGCGTGATAGTATTGAGAAATGGTCAGCTGCATGTGGCAATACGATATGAAGGCTAGGATGTGTCCAACGTTGCCTATTGCTGCTCCGGGGGAAGGGGCCAAAAATTTGCGATTAGTGTTCCAAGCAGTGCGATAGGCCTTCAGTGTGTTGCGTGCCAAAGAGTGGTTAATAAGTTGGATTGCATTGGTGAGATGTGACTTCAGTCCATCGTCAGCAATGTCCATGGTGGGACAGGGATAGTTGTTGGGTCGGCTCCAGGCTCTTGCTGGAAAAAACATCCATTCCAAGGTTGGAATAGGAAAGCACATCAGCTGCTTTTTGCATTTGCCTGGAAAAGGTCTACATAAGATATTAACTGGTGACGGAGTGACAGCTGCGCGAGCCTGCGCAGGAAGTGATGGGGAGTGATTTAGATCTACCTTAATTGATGATGTCGGCTGTGGCCTGATTGTCTGTGGTGAAGAACAGTGTCTGTCCTGTTCAAGTGTGGTCCCAGACCTGGGCAGCTAACACGATGGGGTGCAGCACGAGGTGTGATGAAGACTGGGTGAAGCAAACATATAAGAGAATTTCTGGGGGCCAAGTTTTGGAGAACCAGTGGCGGCCTAAAAATGGCTGCAAAAGCCTTTGGTGGCTCGGCTGACACTGCCGGGATGAAGATTGAAATGCTGTTCTATCAGGTGGGGAAGTTGTCCCACATAGCTAATTCTGCTACTGATGCTTGGTCTAGTTTGAGAACTTGGACTGGATCTTGCATTGGTGTGAGAAAATCAAGACAATACACAGGTGCTCAACAAGACGATATACATGCACTCGCAGGCCAACGTGCACTCGCAGGCCAACGTGCACTCGCTGGTGCTGGATGAAAACCTGAACTAACCGCAGGGAAAAACACAGAGAAAAGATGAGTGGCCCACGTGCCACTGAAGATGAATGGCCAACTGGGTGCCACTGTGTGTTTGTGTGGCTGATTGTTTGTCACTAAGGTGTGTTTGCAAGTTTAGTTTGTATTCGGGTTTGCACGTAGGTGCCTGCCGCAAAGTGTTTTATACTACTGCAGACAATATTGTGCGGTTGCAAGGGTGTCAGTGAGTGTCAGGTTGCTGGGATGATATTGTGTGGTTGCAGGGGCCTTGAGTATGAAGGTTTGTTTTGAGACGGCATTGCGTGTTTGCAAGGGTCTCAGTCTGGTTTGCTGAGACGATATTGCGTGTTTGCAAGGGTCTCAGTCTGGTTTGCTGAGACGATATTGCGTGGTTGCAAAGGTCGTGATGATTATGAGGTTTGTTTTGAGATGGCATTGTGTGGTTGCCACGACTTTGTATGGCTGCAAAGGTCTGAACGGGTGTCAGGTTGCTGAGATGAGATTGTGTGGTTGCAAAGGTCTAGACGGGTGTGAGGTAGCTGAGATGATATTACATTTAGCAAGGGTCTCAAATGAGTGTCAAGTTGCTGAGACAATATTCCCCTTTATTTTTATTTATTTTTATGGAAACGACTGTGAATGAAACGCTGGTAAACATGAGTTACCGCATCTGGCAGTGTTTACAAGCTGTTACAGGCATTGGTGTTTCGAATGCATTTCGAATGCCTCTGAACATCCGTCTGAACCCATTTTTTTTTTTTTTTACCAACAGCAGTGTACATGAGGCCAAAGATGATTTGTCTGGCTGCAAGGGTCTCAATGAATGCCAGGTTGCTTGGGCGAGACTGCATGGTCACAAAGGTCTTTGACGAGTGGGAGGTCTCTCAAGACAGTATTGCGTGGTTGCAAGGGTCTCGATGAGTGTGGCGCTGCTAAGACGGTATTGCGTTTGCAAGGGTCTGAACTATAGTGTAAGGCTGCTGAGACGGTTTTGCGTGGTTGCAAGGGTCTCGATGAGTGTGGGGCTGCTGAGACGGTATTGCGTTTGCAAGGGTCTGAACTGTGGTGTAAGGCTGCTGAGACGGTATTGCGTGGTTGCAAGGGTCTCGATGAGTGTGGGGCTGCTGAGACGGTATTGCGTTTGCAAGGGTCTGAACTATGGTGTAAGGCTGCTGAGACGGTATTGCGTGGTTGCAAGGGTCTCGATGAGTGTGGGGCTGCTGAGACGGTATTGCGTTTGCAAGGGTCTCAACAATGGTGTGAGGCTGCTGAGACGGTATTGTGTGCTTGCAAGGGTCTTGATGAGTGTAGGGCTGCTGAGACGGTATTACGTTTGCAAGGGTCTCAACAATGGTGTGAGGCTGCTGAGACGATTTTGCATGGTTGCAATGGTCTCAACAGGTGTCAGGTTGCTGGGCCGAGATTGTGTGGTGACAATTTTTCTTTTTTTTTTTTGCACTTTTTATATTTCTTCTTGCGTATCCGCGGATAAATCCTCCCGTGTGTATGGGGCCTGAGATTGTGTGGTGGCAATTTTTTTTTGTTCCTGCACTTTTATTTCTTTTTGCTTTATTTTTTATTTTTTTGCGTTTTTTTGTTATAATAATTTTTTTTTTTTGTAAGGGTCATGTGTTGCAAGGGTCTTAACAAGGGTGTTAGGCTGCTGAGACGATTTTGTGTGGTTGCAAGAGTCTCGATGAGTGTGGGGATGCTGAGACGGCATTGCGTTTGCAAGGGTCTTGATGAGTGTAGGGCTGTCAGGCTGTGGAGACGAATTTTGCGTCGTTGCAACGGTCTCAACAGGTGTCAGGTTGCTGGACTGAGATTACGTGGCGGCAATTGTTTTTTTTTTTTTTGCGTTTTATATATTTTTTTTCCTTTTTGCGTTTTTTTTTTTGCATTTTGTAAGAGTCATGTGTTGCAAGGGTCTCAACAAGGGTATCAGACTGCTGAGATGATTTGCATGGTTGCAAGGTCTCAACCAATAAGAATTGGGTTACTGAGAAAGGTTAGAAACACATGGTTTGTTTGTACCTTAAGCAAGCAGTATAAGGTAGAAGGACAACGCCTGTTTGAATCGTAGGTTCCGCAGGGGCCACTAATGAACGATATGGGAGACAACGAATGGTAGCAAATTGATAAGACATAAAGAATGTAATAACAAATCTTACTTGCGACAGTGGGCCATGCGAGTGAGTTTGCGGCGGACTGTGGCTGGAGTGAAACATGTCGGGAACGTGTAGCGTGATGCCGTGCATGGGGCAAAACAACGAGGTTTGGTGTAGAAAATAGAACACGAGAAGTGCGTATCCATGCTTTGTAAGCTCCACTGCGGGAACTAAAAATATGGTACAGGTGACACCATGAGTGGCCACGAATTTGACATGACAAACAAGCTAACGAATCCTACCTGGGACAGTGAACGTGCGACTGGGTTTGCTTTGGACTGGAGTGGATGTGCAACACATCCGAAGAGTGTGGTGTGGCGCCATGCATGACGCACAGGCAATAACTTTGGTAAATAAATGAGAGAGAAGAACTGTGTACAAGCAATTCGTAAGTTCCGCTGCAGGAACTAAAACACACGACATGGGGGAAACAATGAATGGCAACGGTAGAAAGTATGCAATGTATCTGATACAAAATGGTTGTAAAATGCATGAAATTAATCCGATACGAATTGATAGTAAGGAGTATTGGACGAATCTGATACGAATTGATTGTAGAGTGTATGCTACCCCTTGCTTTGAAACTGAACACCTACCAACCACCCATCCCCCCAGGCTAATCAAGTGCAGACAAGGCACCATGTGAGTCCAATTACCACCTCAATCTGCCAAAGAACCCATACAAACACATGTCAATCTCCAAATGGATTTACAAATGAATCGTATGTTTGGCAGAAGGAAGTTACAAATGTACTACGCCTGAGCCAAATGATGTTGAAACATGAGCAACAGTAACTCAACAAGATACGAAAAGGTTTGAATCCTACCTGCAAAGTAAGCGGGAACCGCCGGCGAAGACCATGAAGGGAGAAGCCGCAAAGCGCTTGCGATGTCGAATGCGATTGAATGCGCAAGACTCACGGACATGAGGTGAGCTGGGAAGAGTCGGCCCAGTGACGTGTAGTACCACACACTGAACCGACAAAGAGCATGTGTGAGTGGGCTGCTTAAATACCCTCCGGGCTCCTCCCATAAACTCAGGCCACCATACTGGCCTTCTTATATGTTATTCTATTCTGTTCTATTGGTTTTCTAGTCAATTATTTTCTATTTTCTATTCTAATCTTTTCTATTGAAATTCAAATTCATTCTATACAAAATTAGAATTTTCGGAAAATGGTTATATATATGTATATATATATATATATATATATATATATATATATATATATATATATATATATATATATATATATACAGGTCCTTCGCAAAAAAATAGCATATTGTGATAAAGTTCATTATTTTCTGTAATGTACTGATAAACATTAGACTTTCATATATTTTAGATTCATTACACACAACTGAAGTAGTTCAAGCCTTTTATTGTTTTAATATTGATGATTTTGCCATACAGCTCATGAAAACCCAAGGGGCCAAATCCTCAAAGATCCTGCCTAACTTATCTTTTCCCATTTAAGTTACACTGCCTTAAAATTTCTGCCCGATCCACAAAGCACTTACCTAGAAATTTCAGGCCGTGTAACTTAAATGTCTCCGGCGCAAGGCGGTCCTCTTCTGCAGGGGGCGATGACAATTTAAATGAGGCGCGCTCCCGCGCCGGCCGTACTGCGCATGCTCGTGACGTCATTTTCCCGATGGGCAGCGCGCGAAATTACGTTACGCCGGGCTCTGTGGATTGCGACGGGACAATAAAGTTGCGTCGGGAAAAAAAAAAGTTACGTGCCGAAAAATAAAATTCAAAATTTAAAAAAAATCGCGCCGATCGAAAAAAAGGTCTGTTTTTACAAGGTGTAACTAGTTTACACTTTGTAAAAGCAGAACTAATTTTACGTATACAAACGTAAACTTACGCAGAAAACACAAAGCTGAAAAGCTTTGTGGATCTCCGTAAGTCATCATTTGCATACGCGAAGCGGCATTTCGACTCGAAATGCCCCCAGCGGCGGATGCGGTACTGCATCCTAAGATCCGACAGTGTAAGTCTCTTACAGATGTCGGATCTTCTGCCTATCTTTGGAAAACTGCTTCTGAGGATCAGTTCCAAAGATAGGCACAGGGATACGCAGGCTGAACAGCAGTTCCGCCTGCGTATCCCTTTTGAGGATTTGGCCCAAAATTCCTAACTCAAAAAATTTGCATATTTCATCCGACCAATAAAAGAAAAGTGTTTTTAATAAAAAAAAAGTCAACCTTCAAATAATTATGTTCAGTTATGCACTCAATACTTGGTCGGGAATCCTTTTGCAGAAATGACTGCTTCAATGCGGCGTGGCATGGAGGCAATCAGCCTGTGGCACTGCTGAGGTGTTATGGAGGCCCAGGATGCTTCGGTAGCAGCCTTAAGCTCATCCAGAGTGTTGGGTCTTGCGTCTCTCAACTTTCTCTTCCCAATATCCCACAGATTCTCTATGGGGTTCAGGTCAGTAGAGTTGGCAGGCCAATTGAGCACAGTAATACCATGGTCAGTAAACCATTTACCAGTGGTTTTGGCACTGTGAGCAGGTGCCAGGTCGTGCTGAAAAATTAAATCTTCATCTCCATAAAGCTTTTCAGCAGATGGAAGCATGAAGTGCTCCAAAATCTCCTGATAGCTAGCTGCATTCACCCTGCCCTTGATAAAACCCAGTGGACCAACACCAGCAGCTGACATGGCACCCCAGACCATCACTGACTGTGGGTACTTGACACTGGACTTCAGGCATTTTGGCATTTCCCTCTCCCCAGTCTTCCTCCAGACTCTGGCACCTTGATTACCGAATGACATGCAAAATTTGCTTTCATCCGAAAAAAGTACTTTGGACCACTGAGCAACAGTCCAGTGTTGCTTCTCTGTAGCCCAGGTCAGGCGCTTCTGCCGCTGTTTCTGGTTCAAAAGTGGCTTGACCTGGGGAATGCGGCACCTGTAGCCCATTTCCTGCACACGCCTGTACACGGTGACTCTGGATGTTTCTACTCCAGACTCAGTCCACTGCTTCCGCAGGTCCCCCAAGGTCTGGAATCGGTCCTTCTCCACAATCTTCCTCAGGGTCCGGTCACCTCTTCTCGTTGTGCAGCGTTTTCTGCCACACTTTTTCCTTCCCACAGACTTCCCACTGAGGTGCCTTGATACAGCACTCTGGGAACAGCCTATTCGTTCAGAAATTTCTTTCTGTGTCTTACCCTTATGCTTGAGGGTGTCAATGATGGCCTTCTGGACAGCAGTCCGGTCGGCAGTCTTACCCATGATTGCGGTTTGGAGTAATGAACCAGGCTGGGAGTTTTTAAAAGCCTCAGGAATCTTTTGCAGGTGTTTAGAATTAATTAGTTGATTCAGATGATTAGGTTAAGAGCTTGTTTAGAGAACCTTTTCATGATATGCTAATTTTTTTAGATAGGAATTTGGGGTTTTCATGAGCTGTATGCCAAAATCATCAATATTAAAACAATAAAAAGGCTTGAACTACTTCAGTTGTGTGTAATGAATCTAAAATATATGAGTCTAATGTTTATCAGTACATTACAGAAAATAATGAACTTTATCACAATATGCTAATTTTTTGAGAAGGACCTGTATATATATATATATAACCATTTTCCGAAATTCTAATTTTGTATAGAATGAATTTGAATATATATATATATATATATATATATATATATATATATATATATATATATATATATATATATATATATATATATAAATATATATATATATATATATATATATATATATATATAAATATATATATATATATATATATATATATATATATAAATAGGGTTAACCCTAACCCTAATTATATATATATATATATATATATATATATATAACCATTTTCCGAAATTAAAATTTCGTATAGAATGATTTTGAATTAGAATAGAAAAGATTAGAATAGAATAGAAAATAGAAAATAATAGAATAGAATTGGACATCAATAGAACAGAATAGAATAAAATATAATATAATATATGTTTTTCTAGTTTATTATTTTCTATTCTAATCGTTTGTATTCAAATTCATTCTATACGAAATTCGAATTTTGGAAGATAGTATATACACACACACACATTTTCTGTTCTGTTTTATTGTTTTTTTATGCTATTCTTTTCTATTCTATTCTAATCTTTTCTATTCAAATTCGATTTCATTCTATACAAAATTCGAACTTCTGAAGCCATCTTCCGAAATTCGATTTTGAATAGCAAAGATTAGAATAGAATAGAAAAGAATAGCATAAATATTATAGTAGATTTGTTCGAATTTAATAAAAAAATTCTAATTTGATCGACTTTTTATGAATTCGGTCAAATTTTTTTTCTAAAATCTTAATATGAAACTAATCTATTATAATATTTTCTATTCAAATTCGATTACATTCAATAAGAAATTCGAATTTTGTATAGAATGAATTCAAATTCAAATAGAAAAGATTAGAATGGAATAGAAAAGAATAGAAAAGAAAAAAAATAGAACAGAATAAAAAAAAAAGATTATATATATATATATATATATATATATATATATATATATATAATATTTATATGCCATTCTTTCCTATTATTTTATTTTCTATTATATTCTAATCTTTTCTATTCAAATTCGATTTCATTCATTAAGAAATTTGAATTTCATATAGAATGAATTCAAATTCGAATAGAAAAGATTAGAATAGAATAGAAAAGAATAGCATAGAAAAACAATAGAACAGAATAAAAAAAATGATATTATATATATATATATATATATATATTTAATATTTCTATGCCATTCTTTCCTATTTTCTTTTCTATTCTTTTGTAATCTTTTCTATTCTAATTCATTCTATACGAAATTCAAAATTCGGAAGATAACTTCAGCAGTTCGAATTTCGTATAGCCATTCTATACGAAATTCGAACTGCTGAAGTTATCTTCCGAATTTTGAATTTCGTATAGAATGAATTAGAATAGAAAAGATTACAAAAGAATAGAAAAGAAAATAGGAAAGAATGGCATAGAAATATTATATATATATATATATATATATATATATATATATATATATATATATATAATATAATTTTTTTATTCTGTTCTATTGTTTTTCTATGCTATTCTTTTCTATTCTATTCTAATCTTTTCTATTCAAATTTGAATTCATTCTATATGAAATTCAAATTTCTTAATGAATGAAATCGAATTTGAATAGAAAAGATTAGAATAGAATAGAAAATAAAATAATAGGAAATTTGAATTAGAATAGAAAAGATTTGAATAGAAAATAATAGAAAATAATAGACTAGAAAAACAATAGAACAAAAGCGAATAAAATATTATATTTTATTCTATTCTGTTCTATTGTTTTTCTAGTTTATTATTTTCTATTATTTTCTATTCTATTCTATTCTAATCTTTTCTATTCCAATTCGATTTCATTCTATACGGAATTCGAATTTTGGAAAATGGTTATATATAGTTTACTATTTCAAATTCGGAATTTTTTTTTCAAATGTGGTATTTTTTTCTAATTCAGTAGATTTTTTTTAAATGCAGTCGTTTTTTCTAATTCGGTAGATTTTTTTTCAAATGCGGTAGAATTTTTTCGAATGCAGTAGATTTTCTTGCAAATTTAATTAAATTTTTCAAATTTGATCGACTTTTTATGAATTCGGTCAAAAAAATATCAAATTCTAATATAAAACTAATCTATTATAATCTTTTCTATTTAAATTTGATTTCATTCAATAAGAAATTTGAATTTCGTATATAATGAATTCAAATTTGAATAGAAAAGATTATAATAGAATAGAAAAGAATAGCATAGAAAAACAATAGAACAGAATAAAAAAAATGATATTTTATATATAATATATATATAAGGGGCCAAATTCTGAAAAGAGATACGCAGGCGGAACTGCTGTTCAGTCTGGGCCAAATTCTCAAAAACCTGTGTAAATTTAGGATTATCTAACTTATGTCATTTAAGTTACGGCGCCCTAAGTTGGTGTCGTAAGTACCGCATTCTCAGTGCATTTGCGCACAAAATTGCGCCATCCTTAACTTAAGTTTCAATGCGTAAGGCGTGGTTATGGCAAGTGGGAATGAAGTGGGCGTGCTTCATTGTAATGAGCCGTGACCCCATGCAAATGAAGTGCCGGCCGTACTGCGCATGCGCGCACGAATCTGGACCTCACTGCGCATGTGCAGAACTTTGGTCAGCGCAATCAGTGAGATAGGTAAAAGGCCAAGCGTACTTAGTTTGAAGATCGCCCTGTGTCTAAATAGCCCCAGTCAAACAGACTTCAATTGCAAAAGTATTTCCCTGTGTTCCCTTCCTAAAGCAAGTTGCTTCTGCTTTGAACGTTTGTCAGTGTTTGTTGGTAAGATTTGTTTGTGAGAAAAGTGTTTGTGGAGTTGGAGGGTATAGTTGGTGTTTGTTTTTGATAATTTGTTTTTTGTTTTCCTTTTTTGCCTGTTTGTTTTTGATAAGTGTTTGTTTTTTGGTGTGTGATTGTTTTTTGTTTTCCTTTTTTGCCAGTTTGTTTTTGAATTTATAGTAGCTGTCTGTATATTTTTTATTTTTGCTTGTTTGTATTTTCTTTGTTGTGTGTGTGTATTGTTGTTTGTTTTTTGGGTGAGTTCCCTGTTGCTGGGTGTTGTCTGTCATGGCTCCCAAGCGCAGGAAGCTTAATTTTACCCTGGCAGAGAAGCATATACTTGCTCAGGGCGTCATTAAATTTGGGCGATTTCTCCATGGCCCTGAGAGCCACAACACCACCCCGGCCAGGAGGAAGGAGATCCTTCAAAAGATCACTGATCGGATCAATGCGGCGGAGTTCAAAAAAAAATTAATGACTTGAGGAGCGTGTCCCGGAACAAGCTGGCAACGCTGCATGCCCATACCAGGGGCACTGGAGGAGGGGGACCCTGCCCAGTCAGGATGAGTGAGGAGGAATGGGCAGTGGCCCAGTGTTTCCACCCACAGCAGGTGGTGGGCCTGCCTGGCTTTGACAATGATCCTCTTACGAGGACAGGTAATTTTTTAGAATTTCTATCTGGTGATTAGCATGTGTGGGTGGGGGAAGGGAAGATGTGCCAAGTGTGTGGATCCAAGAACCTGTGATTGTTTTGTGTCCTCCCCAGATGGCCAGGAGGTTGCAGCCCCATCAGCCCAGGAGGTGGCAGCCCCATCAGCCCAGGAGGTGGCAGCCCCATCAGCCCAGGAGGTGGCAGCCCCATCAGGTCAGGAGGTTGCTGGCCCATCAGGGCAGGCTGCTGCACCACCCCCAAGACAGGCTGATGCAGAGTCCCAAGAAGGGCAGGATTCGCCATGGGAGGGGAGTGCCCACAACTCCCCTAATTTGGATGTTGAGTGGGAGGAGGATGAGGGGGAGGAAGATGACAATATTGTGATTGGGCAGGAAATAATGATGGGCCAAGATATGACCTTTGAGTCATCCCCTGAGGGAACCCCACAGGCGCCCAGCAGTCAGGCCACCATCATGGGTCGCCCCTTCCAACCCTCCTCCAACATGCAGCAGCACCCATGGCTCACTCCAACTCCTCCTCCAAGGCCACGAGCCTCAGGGGCAAGTAGGAGGCCGACCCCGGAAAACAGGGGGGGGTTGGTGCGTCTGCCGGTCAGTCTGTTGAGGGACAATGTCCGGCAGACCCGCAGTCTGTCTGCAATCCAAAAAACAATGACCAAGGTGGAGCGCAGCCTGGGTGCAATGAGGGAGTCACTGGGTGACGTGGCCACCAACTCCGTGGGGGTCATCACCTGTTTGTGGGACCTGAGGAACGCCACAACAGGTGTGGCCCAGGAGGTGACTGCCCTCACCCAGGCTGTGCAGGCCAATACCCGGGCTGTGCAGGCCAATACGGCTGACATTACTTCCTGTCTGACAAGGATAGCCGTTGCCTTAGAGGGAAGGCCAGCAGGAGGACAGACACCAGGGGAGGCTGCTTCTTCCCCTGCACAGACCCCCCCCCTGAAAATACTCCCTCCCCTGCACAGACCCCCCCCTGAAAATACTCCCTCCCCTGCACAGACCCCCCCTGAAATTAGTCCCTCCCCTGCACAGACCCCCCCCGTGAAGATCCCCCAGTCGGCCGTGGCCGTCCCCGTGGCCGTGCCCGTGCCCGTGCCCGTGCCAGTGGCCGTGGGCAGCCCAGAAGGAGCACTCGGCAACATCCTTAATTTGCAGGGGTACTTTTTATTTTTTATTTTTTTGCTACTGTACTTATGATTTGGTTTATGTGTGTGAATGATGTGTGAATGTGGGGGGGTGGCATTCCTGAAATCATAAGGGTGTCACCCTCAGTTTTGGTGGAGTATGGATCCCCAGGACCAGGGAGAAGTCATCCTAGGTTCCTGAATGGTGTATGAATGCACAGTGACATAATTGGAGCCGTGGCGGGGCGTTACTGCTCCCAAGTACCAAAGAGGGGGGGGGAATTTGGATCTAATCCAATTCGATGTGCATGTTATGTGTCTGTGCTAGGGACCACAGTGACGTGCATTCATGCATTCTCATTGTGAGATAATTAATGTGCGTTTTGTAACAAAAAAAAAAAATTCTCATTGGCATATAAGTAATGTGCATTTTATGGTTTTTATGGTTGGTCATGCGCCGCAGTATGGCAGGGACCACCTGATGGACACATTTGCTCATTGATGACTGCACCATCCCAGCCACACCTCCAGATGCACGCTGGAATGAGCCACTCGCTAAAAAATGGAGGGTTGCCATCACTTTTTCGAGAGGTGTCAGGGCATGGGAACGTAGGGTTGGGGTGATAAGATCCTCATGAAGAAGTTGGGTGATCTCCAGGATGGCCTCCCTATCAAAACGGTAGTTGCCAATCACCTCATAATCTGGCATTTGCGAAATATCACGCCGTGGACGATAAACTCGCGCCTGTGCCCTCATCCTCCTCCTCTGTGCCCTCCTCCTCCTTTGTGCCTGTAAGGCAGCAAGTGCCGTCAGAATCATAGCTGGTCCTGGCATTTTTCCAAAAATAACCTTCACAACTAGAGCTCTAACCTCTAGTCACTACCTACAGCAAACCCTTCCACAGCATGTGTAAAATTAGGGCTGGTTTTATAATGTGGAAATTTAGTCAGAAAAACTAACAGGTGCGCACAGGGCGGAAAATATGGCACACACACTTAATTCTGAGAATCGCCCTAACTCCCTCATTTGCATCTTTGCCTATCAAAAACAGCGACGAGCCTAGCGTAATTTGCGCCCGGGGATGCGCAGGTGTAACTAATTTAAGTACGGCTGAAAATACGGAAATGTTTGCTTAAGTCGTTTTGACGATCGTGCGCAAATATACGCGCCGTGTAAATTTAGAAAAATGGAGTTAAGTCTGCGTATCTCTTTTGAGAATTTGGCCCTCTGTGCCTAACTTTGGAAACGATCCTCAAAAGGCTTTTTCCAAAGTTAGGCAGAAAATCTGACATGTGTAAGACACTTACACGGTCAGATCTTAGGATGCAGTACCGCATCCGCCGCTGGGGGCATTTCTCATTGAAATGCCGCTTTGAGTATGCAAATGAGGACTTAAGCAGATCCACAACGCTTTTCAGCATTGTGATTTCTGCGTAAGTTTCGATTTGCTTGCACAAAACTAGGGCTGGTTTTACAATGTGTAAAATTAGTCACACCTTGTAAAGGCCCATTCAAGCGACGGCATTTGGTATGCATTCCTGAGGGAGAACTCCACGGCAATTTGTAAAATCAAAACCGGCATGGGTTCCCCCCCAGGAGCATACCAGGCCCTTAGGTCTGGTATGGGTTGTAAGGAGACCCTTGCCGTTGGTTGTCGGGGTCTGCGGGCGGGGGCTTATCGGAATCTGGGAGTCCCCTCAAATAAGGGGGCCCCCAGATACCGGCCCCCACCCTAAGACAATGGATATGGGGTACATCGTACCCCTACCCATTCACCTGGAGGCAAAAAGTTAAAGTTATTAAACACACAACACAAGGGTTTTTTTGAATATCCATTCACTTAGGGTGGGGGGCCGGTATCTGGGGGCCCCCTTTTTTGAGGGGACTCCCATATTCCGATAAGCCCCCGCCCGCAGACCCCGACAACCAACGGCAAGGGTTGTCGGGAAGAGGTCCTGTCCTCATCAACATGGGGACAGGGTGCTCTGGGGTGGGGGGCCCGCAGTGCGCCCCCCTGCCCCAGATCACCCAACCCCCACATGTTGAGGGCATGCGGCGTGGCACGGCTCAGGAGGGGGGGGCGCTCGCTCGTCCCCACTCCCTTTCCTGACCGGCCGGGTAGTGTGCTTTGGATACGGGTCTGGTATGGATTGTAGGGGGACCCCCTACGTCGATTTTTCGGCGTAGGGGGGGTCTCCTTACAACCCATACCAGACCTAAGGGCCTGGTATGCTCCTGAGGGGGGGAACCCATGCCGGTTTTTTCTTTGAAAATTGGCATGGAGTTCTCCCTCTCAGGAATGCATGCCGAGCGACGCTGTCAATTTTTTTTATAATTATTTGTTTTCCCGGCGCGTATATTTTTTTTCACCCGTCGCAACTTTAGTGTCCCGTCGCAATCCACAAAGCCTGGTGAAAATTACATTCGCGCGCTGCACGTCGGGAAAATTACGTCACACGCATGCGCAGTACGGCCGGCGCGGGAGCGCGCCTCATTTAAATTTTAAACGCCCCCCGGAGAGGAGGACCGCCTTGCGACGGAGGCACTTAAGTTACACGGCGTGTAATTTCTAGGTAAGTGCTTTGTGGATCAGGCACTTAGGTAGAAATTTTAAGTCAGTGTAACTTAACTGCTGAAAGTTAAGTTAGGCAGCTTTTTTGAGAATTTGGCCCCATATTTCTATGCCATTCTTTCCTATTTTCTTTTCTATTCTTTTGTAATCTTTTCTATTTTAATTAATTCTATATGAAATTCAAATTTCAGAAGATAACTTCAGAAGTTCGAATTTCATATAGAATAGAAAATATTTGAATAGAAATAATAGAAAAGTATAGACTAGAAAAACAATATAACAAAAGCGAATAAAAAATTATATTTTATTCTATTCTTTTGTTTTTCTAGTTTATTCTTTTCTTTTCTTTTCTATTCTATTCTAATCTTTTCTATTCCAATTCAATTTCATTTTATATACGAAATTCGAATTTTGGAAAATGGTTATATATAGTTTACTTTTTCTAATTCGGTAGATTTTTTTCAAATGCAGTAGTTTTTTCAAATGCGGTAGAATTTTTTCGAATGCAGTAGATTTTTTCGAATTTAATTACATTTTTCAAATTTGATCGACTTTTTATGAATTTGGTCAAAAAAATTCAAATTCTAATATGAAACTCATCTATTATAATCTTTTCTATTTAAATTCAATTTCATTAAATAAGAAATTACAATTTTGTATAGAATGAATTCAAATTCGAATAGAAAATATTAGAATGGAATAGAAAGGAAAAACAAGAGAATAGAATAAAATATAATATATATTATAATTGATTCTATTCTGTTATATTGGTTTTCTGTTCTTTTCTTTTTTAGTTTCCATGAATTTGAATTATTTTCCAATCTATTCTAGAATTCAAATTTATACTATTCGAATTTCGGAAGACTGTCATGTTCCATTTTATTATATTTTTTTAACTTCTATTCTATTCTTTTCTATTCTTTTTTATTCTATTGCATTATTGTTTTATATTCTATTTTATTGTAGTTTTTAGAAAATCGATTTCAATTTTTTTTCGAATTCGATTTTGTTTTCGAATTCGAATTTCGTTCGCGTTTTTTCAGATTTGTTTAAATTTGTTACTTTTGTAATTCAGAAATTCGGATGCATACAAATTCGAATAATGAAAAATTCGGCCGAATTCGAATTCGGAATGAAATTAAATGCACATGTCTAGTCTGGAGGACCGTGGAGAAGTTAGCCAGGAAGGCTAGTGAAAGGGGCAGCTGCAACCAAGCAGGTTGGCAGTGCCTGAAGGCGTGGTACTGGGATCCGTAGCCACAGGAGGAGTGAAGAATGCTGGACACTAGCTAGCTTTTTTGCTATACATCTAAAGCCTCGTACACACGACCGAGTTTATCAGCAAAAACCAGCAAGAAACTTGCTGGGAGATATTTTTTTGCCAAGGAAACCGGTTGTGTGTACATTTTCGTCAAGGAAACTGTCGAGAAACTCGACGAGCCAAAAAGAGAGCATGTTCTCTATTTCCTTGACGGGAATGGAGAAAATTGGCTTGTCGAGTTTCTCGACGGCTTCACAAGGAACTCGACGAGCAAAACGATGTGTTTCGCCCGTCGAGTTCCTCGGTCGTGGGTCGGCTTCAAGGGAAATTGGGTCCCTGCCTATAACCCGCTTTTGCTCTTATCTGACTGAGTGGCTTGTCAGATTCACTAATAGTGTGCCAGCGGAGTTCTGCAAGCAGGGCCGGATTCCTGACAAGGCCACCGAGGCCAGGCCTCGGGGCAGCAGTGGGTGCAGGGGCGGCGCCAGCTGCAGCGCTCTCCTCCCTCTGTCCTCCGGCGCTTGGATGTCATGGAGCTGGGTCTGTGTGGGCAAGGTCCCATCCCCCTAAACCAGATTGTGTGATAGTAGATTGAATCAGTGTTCCGCCTATCACACGAGCTGGTCTAGGGGGGCGGGACCTTGCACACACAGACCCAGCTCCGTGACATCCGAGCACCTGAGGACAGAGGGAGGGGAGCGATGCATGTTATCAAGGAAATGGTGAGGCTGCAATCAGTGGGCACAGAGGCTGCAATTAGTGGGCTAAGCGGCTGCATTCATGGGCACAGAGGCTGCAATAAGTGGGCACAGAGGCTGCAATAAGTGGGCACAGAGGCTGCATTCATGGGCACAAAGGCTGCAATTAGTGGGCACAGAGGCTGCATTCAGGGTCACAGAGGCTGCAATTAGTGGGCACAGAGGCTGCATTCATGGGCACAGAGGTTTTTACTGTACGGTTGCACGTCTTTTATCGAACAAGTAGGCCCGAAAACCCACGAGAATCGTACTATTCTCGGTGGGTTTGTGGCGTGCTTGTTCGATAACTGCTGAACAGGCCGGTGTGCGCACACAGACCGTGCAGCATTGCCGTCATCGGAAGCCCGCCCCAAGGCCTTGGGGCGGCAAAGGGAGTAAATCCGGGTCTGTCTGCAAGCATGTGATTGCTGGAGGAAGCAGTGGAGTGTACATAGAGACTGTATATAGGAAGCAGTGGCAGCTGCTCCTAGGATCGCCTGACCTTTCAGCCAATCGGGAAATGGGTATGCTTTTCTAATACACCTGGGTGGACTCTGAGCACAATGCTCGGCGCTCTGAGTCCACCCTATCTACAACAGTGTATTTGCAAATTAAAAGATTATGGCACAGATTTGGTTTAGAAGCCATTTTTTCTAGCGCGTGTGCAGCTGGTTCATGCTTATTTGTCATCATCCGTGCAGGACACAGAACAATAGCTTTCCTGGTGTGGGGTTTGGGTGTTCCAAAGAAGAGGAAAATTTCCTGCCCTAAAAAGGCCTACTTTGTCCTTTTCTTAAAACAGAAGACATACCCCACTTACCCACACCCTCCCCAGTTCAAAAGAAGAAACAACTTTTTAAATTTAATGCAGGCAAATCATTTTAAATAACTGTGCATAAAAAACTGATAATTTACCCAATAATAGGCATGTTTAATTAAATGTTTTACAGTTCTTCCCTTTTTCCTTAGCAAAGGTCAAGTTATTATTTTAGGTTAAATTAGTTTTAAACCTCAGACATGAAATACAGTGCCTTGCAAATATATTCACCTTCCTTGGCTTTTTACCTATTTTGTTACATTACAGCCTTTAGTTATTTTTTTTTAAAATCTGAATTATATGTGATGGATCAGAACACAATAGTCTAAGTTAGTGAAGTAAAATTAGAAAAATGTATACTAATAATTGGCATGTGCGTATGTATTCACCCCCTTTGTTATGAAGCCCATAAAAAGCTCTGGTTTACCCATTAACTTCAGAAGTCACATAATTAGTGAAATGATGTCCACCTGTGTGCAATCTAAGTGTCACATGATCTGCCATTACATATACACACCTTTTTGAATGGTCCCAGAGGCTGCAACACCTAAGCATGAGGCACCACTAACCAAACACTTCCATGAAGACAAAGGAACTCTCCAAACAAGTAAGGGACAATGGGCCAGATTCACAAAGGAGATACGACGGAGTATCTCAGATACTCCGTCGTATCTCTCAGGCCCCATACACACCATAGAATCTATCCGCAGATAAATCCCATCAAATGGGTTTCTGCGGATAGATTCTATGGTGTGTACACTCCGTCGGATATTTATCCGCGGATAAATCTCCCCTGGGATGGATTTCCAGCAGATGGATATTTGCTGACATGCTCAACAAATCCATCTGCTGGAATCCATTCCAACGGATGGATCCGCTCGTCTGTACAGACTTACCGGATCCATCCGTCCAAAGGGATTCCCCGCACGCGTCGTAATGATTTGACGCATGCGTGGAATTCCTTATATGACAGCGTCGCGCCCGTCGCCGCGTCATAATAGCGGCGACGGTGCGACACGTCATCGGCAGAGGATTTCAGCGCGGATTTCAATGCGATGGTGTGTACACGCCATCGCATTGAAATCTTCTGAAATCCTCGAGAGGATTTATCCGCGGATACGGTCCGCTGGACCGTATCTGCGGATAAATCCTCTCGTGTGTATGGGGCCTCAGAGTATCTATGCGACTGATTCATAGAATCAGTTATGCATAGATATCCCTAAGATCCGACAGGTGTACTTGTTTTACACTGTCGGATCTTAGGATGCAGTACCGCGGCCGCCGCTGGGGGGAGTTCGCGTTGTAAACCAGCGTCGGGTATGCAAATTAGGAGTTACGGCGATCCACGATGGATTTTCGCGTTCGCTACGTCGCCGCTAGTCTAGTTTCCCGTCGCAAAGTTAGTCATCGTTTTGGGTGCCTTAACTTTACACGGCAATCGTATTGCTGTATAAAGTATGGCCGTCGTTCCCACGTCGAAATTTAAAAATTAACGTCGTTTGCGTAAGCCGTCCGGGAATACGGAATTACTCTACGCGCGTTGCCGTTCGAAAAAATGACGTCACTGCGCGCAAAGCACGGCGGGAATTCCGAAACGGAGCATGCGCAGTAGATCCGGCGCGGGAGCGCGCCAAATTTAAATGGCACACGCCCATTTAAATTACGTGGGCTGACGCCGGAGGCCGCCGGCGTAGTTTTCATCGCAAGTGCTTTGTGAATCAGGCACTTGCGATGAAAACTTGCGGCGGTGTAACGTATCTACGATACGTTACGCCGCCCCTAGTCTACGCGAATCTGGCCCAATGTTTTTGAGAAGTGCAAGTCAGGGTTAGGTTATAAAAAATATCCAAATCTTTGATGATCCCTAGGAGCACCATGAAATCATAACCAAATGGAAAGAACATGGAACAACAGCAAACCTGCCAAGAGACGGCCGCACACCTAATCTCACCGACCGGTCAAGGAGGGCATTAAATCGGAGAGGCAGCACAGAGACCTAAGGTATCCTGGAGGAGCTACAGAGTTTCACAGCAGAGACTGGAGTATCTGTACATAGGACGACAATAAGCTGTACGCTCCATAGAGTTGGGCTTTATGGCCGGAGGCCGCCGGCGTAGTTTTCATCGCAAGTGCTTTGTGAATCAGGCACTTGCGATGAAAACTTGCGGCGGTGTAACGTATCTACGATACGTTACGCCGCCGCTAGTCTACGCGAATCTGGCACAATGTTTTTGAGAAGTGCAAGTCAGGGTTAGGTTATAAAAAATATCCAAATCTTTGATGATCCCTAGGAGCACCATGAAATCATAACCAACTGGAAAGAACATGGAACAACAGCAAACCTGCCAAGAGACGGCCGCACACCTAATCTCACCGACCGGTCAAGGAGGGCATTAAATCGGAGAGGCAGCACAGAGACCTAAGGTATCCTGGAGGAGCTACAGAGTTTCACAGCAGAGACTGGAGTATCTGTACATAGGACGACAATAAGCTGTACGCTCCATAGAGTTGGGCTTTATGGCAGAGTGACCAGAAGAAAACCATTACTTTCAGCAAAAAACAAAATGGCACTGCTCTGGTCTGATGAGACTAAATTTTAACTTTTTGGCCATCAAAGAAAGCGCTATGTCTGGCGCAAATCCAACACATCACTTCACCCAAAGAACACCATCCCCACAGTGAAACATGGTGGTGGCAGCATCATGCTGTGGTTTTGTTTTTTAGCAGTCGGGAGGTTGAGGGAAAGACAAATGGTGCTAAATACAGGGATATTCTTGAGCAAAACCTGTACCACTCGGTGTGTGATTTGAGGCTAGGATGGAGGTTCACCTTCCAGCAGGACAATGACCCAAACACACTGCTAAAGCAACACTTGAGTGGTTTAAGGAGAAACATGTAAATGTGTTGGAATGGTCTAGTCAAAGCCTTCAATCCAATAGAAAAATCTGTGGTCAGACTTAAAGATTACTGTTCATAAGTGCAAACCATCCAACTTGAAGGAGCTGGAGCAGTTTTGTAAGGAGGAATGGGCAAAAATCCCAGTGGTGAAATAAAGTTGGTATATCGCTATTAATTGTATTAATAATCGATATTCATATTGATGAGAAAAGTTCCAAGAAAATCCATTCCGTTCTTGTGTAAAAACTCCAAAATGTATTTAATGATAAAATAGTAAAATATCACATGAATATCATCAATTGTAGAATATAAAAATAGCATCAATAAGTTTCTTAATCTTGAAATGAAAGTTGCAAATATATATCTTTGTGTGTGTGTGTGGCTATGTCAGCCTTCTTCTAAGTGTGAGTGAGCGTGTTCTACCATGTCAGCTCATTTCCAAGTGTGTGAGCTTGAGTGTGAGACATTCAAGAGAAGAGAGAGCCCAAATATAACCTACCCCCACCCTTCTAAAAATACGTCATGTAACGGTTCATTTTTGACTTGTTCTACAAAAAACGCGCCAAATTCAAATCTTCCTTAGAAGAGAAAGAGAGGGTCAATTACTCTCAAATTCCTGAGGATAGGGCTGTAAGCTGTGAATAAGTAGCTACATTTTAACCTATATAAGACAAATGTCCTTTAACATCTAAATCAAATATACATATATATATATATATATATATATATATATATATATATATATATATATATATATATATATATACATATATACATATATATATACACACATACATATACCATAACACTATATATACATAGAAATACTATAGTCTTAATAAAGAACTATGGGCCAAATCCACAGCCAGCGGCGCAAAATAAGTTTTTTCTAACTTATGTCATTTAAGTTACGGCGCCCTAAGTTGGTGTCGTAATTGCCGTATCCACAGCGCATTTGCGCCCAAAAGTGCGCCTGCCGTAACGTAAATTCGGAGGCGTAAGGCGGGGTTATGGCAAGTGGGAAGGAAGTGGGCGTGCTTCATTGTAATGAGCCGTGACCCCATGCAAATGAAGGTCCGGCCGTACTGCGCATGCGCGCACGAATCTGCTGCTCACTGCGCATGTGCAGAACTTTGCTTGGCACAATCAGTGAGATAGGTAAAAGGCCAAGTGTACTTAGTTTGAGGATCGCACTGTGCTTAACTAGCTCCAGTCAAACACACTTCATTTGCAAAAGTATTTCCCTGTGTTCCCTTCCATGAGCAATTTGCTTCTGCTCTTAGTTTGTCAGTGTTTGTTGGTAAGTTGTGCTTGATAGAGAAGTGTTGGAGGAGTAGTAGATAGTAGTTGTTGTTTGTTTGTGATAAGTGTAATTTTTGTTTGATTGTTTTTGCTAATTTTTTTGTTTGTTTTTTTTCTGCTTGGATTTTGAGTTTGGTTTTTGTGTGTTTGTATTTGACTTTGTAGTAGCTGTCTGTGTGTATTTTTGTGTATTTGTTTGGTGTGTATTTTTGTGTGTTTGTATTTGACTTTGTAGTAGCTGTCTGCTTGTGTGTGTATTTTTGTGTGTTTGTCCTGTTTGGCTTCTTGTTGCTGGGTGGTGTCTGTGATGGCCCCCAAACGCAGGAAGCTGAATTTTTCACATGTTGAAAAGCAAATCCTAGCCAGGTATGTCATACAATATGGAAGATATCTACATGGGCCTGATAGCCGGAACACCTCCCCGGCCCAAAGGAAGAGGATTTATGCCAAAATAACAGATCACATAAATGCGGCGGGGGGAGGGGAGACGAGGACCCCCGCTGGCATTAAGAAAAAGATCAATGATCTGAGGAGCGTGGTCCGCAATAAGGTGGCCAAGCTCACTGCGCATAGGAGGGGCACTGGAGGAGGGGGACCATGCCCCATCCGGCTGACTGAGGAGGAATGGGCAGTGGCCCGGTGTTTCGAGCCAGAGCAGGTGGTGGGCCTGCCTGGTTATCAGTCTGATGTTCCTGTGAGGCCAGGTAAGGTTTTTTTTTTGTTTTTTTTTGGTGATTAGCATGTGTGGGTGGGGGAAGGGAACATGTGCCAAGTGTGTGGATCCTCAAACCTGTGATTGTTTGGTGTCTTCCACAGATGACCAGGAGATTGCTGGGCCATCAGGCCAGGCTGCTGCACCACCCCAAAGACAGGAGCCTGCTGAGGAGTCCCCAGGGGAGGGGAGTGGCCAAACCTCCCCTCATGAGGAGGCTGAGGGGGAGGAGGATGAGGGGGAGGAGGATGAGGGGGAGGAGGAAGAAGATCTCCAGATTGGCCGGGAAATCATTATTGCCACAGATCTGATGACCTTTGATGATACCCTTGAGGCTAGCCTTGAGGCTCCCCTTGAGGCTACCCCAGAGGCTCCCCTTGAGGCTACCCCAGAGGCTCCCCTTGAGGCTACCCCAGAGGATCCCCCAGAGGCTGGCACCAGTCAGGCCACCATCAGGGGTAGCCCCTCCCACTCCTCCCACAACATGCCGCAACCCACAAGGGTCACTCTATCCCCTCCTACCTGGCCACAAGCCTCAGGGGCAGGCAGGACGGCGATCCAGGACACCAGGGTGGGGTCTGAGCATATGCTGGCCAGTCTGCTGAGGGACAATGCCAAGCAGACCCGCAGTCTGGGTGACATCAAAAAAACTATGGCCAAGATGGAGCGCAGCCTGGATGTAATGAGGGAGTCACTCAGTGATGTGGCCACCAATTCATTGGGTGTCATCACCTGTTTGTGGTCCCTGCATACCGCCACAACAGGCGTGGGCCAGGAGGTGACTGCCCTCACCCGGGCTGTGCAGGACAACACCCGGGCTGTGCAGGAGAACACACGGGCTGGCCAGGCCAATACGGCTGCCATCACTGCCTGCCTGACCAGGATAGCAGTGGCCTTGGAGGGCAGGCCAGCCGGAGGTCAGACACCAGGGGAGGCTCCTCCCTCCCCTGCTCCCCCCCCCAATGAAGATACTCCCTCCCCTGCTCCCCCCCCAATGAAGATACTCCCTCCCCTGCTCCCCCCCCCCCGTGAAGATCCTCCAGGTGGCCGTGCCCGTGGCCGTGCCCGTGCCCGTGCCCCTGCCCGTGGGCAGCCTAGACGGAGCACTCGCCGCCGGACTTAAATACCAGGGGTACTTTTTTTTTATTTTTTTTTTATTTAAAAATTTTGGTTATTATACTGTACTTATGATTTGGTTTATGTGTGTGAATGATGTGTGAATGTGGGGGGGTGGCATTCCTGACAAAATAAGGGTGTCCCCCTCAGTTTTGGTGGAGAAGGGATCCCCAGGACCAGGGAAAAGTCATCCTAGGTTCCTGAATGGTGTATGAATGCACAGTGACATAATTGGAGCCGTGGCGGGGCGTTACTGCTCCCAAGTACCAAAGGGGGGGGGGGTACTTGGATCTAATCCAATTCGATGTGCATGTGATGTGTTTGTGCTAGGGACCACAGTGGTGTGCATTCATGCATTCTCATTGTGACATAAATCATGTGCGTTTCCAGAGACAAAAACATTCTCAATATGTCATTAAACATGTGCGTTTACTGTGCAAAGCAACATTCTCATTGTCACATAATTCATGTGCGTTTGCAGTGAAAACAAATAATAACATTGTCACATAATTCATGTGCGTTTGCATTGGGAAAAAATAATAACATTGTGCCTTTTTTTCTGGCCATTTACTGAGAAAAGATGCCTTCTGCCAGGCGTCTCCTGGCTACTGTGCCCTCAGTAGACCGGGTAGAGTGGGCTAGGGGGGGATTGCCTGGGTGGGGGGTCAGGTCAGCACGTAAGTTAATCTCCAGTCCCCTTCTCGTTGCAAAGTTATGAAGAATGCAACAAGCCCCTATTATTTGGCACACAAAGTCTGGGGAATACAGCAGTGTACCCCCAGTCTTGTCCAGGCATCTGAAGCGGGACTTCAGCAGGCCAAAAGTACGCTCCACTACTGCCCGGGTGCGAATATGAGCCTCGTTGTAGCGTTGCTCTCCTGGGGTTTGGGGGTTCCGGAATGGGGTCATCATGTGAGGGCCCAGGGCATATCCAGAGTCACCTGGAAGGCAAAAGACAGGAGGATATTAGTCATGCATGTGCCCCATGTGATGTCTGCATCATGGGGGGGACATACCTGACACACATGTCACTCACCAACCAGCCAGCTGTCTCCATACACGTTCTGCTCCAATTCACGTGCTATGTTGGTCTGCCTAAAGATGTAGCTGTCATGGCACGAACCTGGAAATTTGGCACACACATGCCAGATGAGGCCATGGGCATCCACGATTACCTGGACATTGATGGAATGCCAGTTTTTGCGATTCCTGAACAGGTGCTCTGTATCATGGGGGGGCTGTAGTGCCACATGGGTACAGTCAATGGCCCCGATGGTCCGTGGGAATCGTGCAATCTGGTAGAAATCAGCCATGCTCTTCATTCGCTGGTCCTCCTGGGTGGGCTTTTCAAATTGACTGCCCATGCGTCTCAGTATTGCAGGGACAACCTGGTGCACACACCTGCTCATCGAGGACTGTACCATCCCAGCCAGACCTCCACATGTTCTCTGAAAAGACCCAGTGGCCAGAAAATGCAGGGTGGCCATAACTTTAATATGAGCTGGCAGGGCATGGGATCGTTGGGTTGGGGTGTTCAGATCATCCTGCAGGATCCTGGTTAAGTCCAGGATGGCTTCCTGGTTTAATCTGAAGTGGCCAATGACCTCAGACGCAGTCATGCCAAAGAGATCTTGGCGTGGGCGGTAGATCCTCTCCTGTGCCCTCCTCCTCCTCCTCTGTGCCCTCCTCCTTCTCTGCGCCTGTAAAGTGGCGAGTGCCGTTATAATCATTGATGGCCCAGGCATTTTGGCAGTCACAATGAAGTCAAGCAAAGAAGTGTTGGCAGCTCTTCCTAAATGGTGTTGCTTCAGCAGACCTTTACAGGGCTGGTGTAAAATTAGGGCTGCTTTTATAAAGTCTAATTTTGCTCCAGAAAACTAACAGGTGCGCATAGGGCGTTATCTACGGCGCACAGGGCGTAATCTACGGCGCACACACTTAATTTTGAGGATCGCCCTATCTCCCTCATTTGCATCTTTGCCTATCAAATAAAGCGGCGTGACTAGCGTAATTTGCGTCAGAGGATGCGCCAGAGTAATTATTTTAAGTAGGACGTAAAAACCGGATTTTTCGTTTTGAGGATCGGGCGCAAAGATACGCGCGGAGTAAAATTAGAAATCTCGAGTTAAGTCGGCGCATCTGCTTTGTGGATTTGCCCCTATATTCTTAGTTAATATACTTTTCTTCTTACAAGCTGTAACCTTATATCTCCTACGATGGGAGGATGGTAGAATTTCAACAGGAAGCTAGTTTCAGGCTAATGTCAACCATATGCCAATCTATACCATAGAAGCTTATGAGCTATATACTTAAATATATAACAAATGATATAATTCACTTTTCCAAATCCAGACACTATATGGAATACTTTAAACATATCCAAGTCCATTATTCTCAAAGACCCAACTCCATTCATTCATGTGTTAATATTGTTAATAGATGAATATTAGATATTAGATTAAAGAAAATCTTTATAACAATTCCCTCTCAAAATGATTGATTAACAATCTTTCATTTTCCATCTAATCTCATTCATAATCATTTGCTTCACATATGTATCCATTCATATAAATCTTAAGATAATTGACTTGAATATATTCTCAATTCCAATTCCACATAAGGAAAAGTGATTTCAAAAAAACTTTTGCTTCATGTACCATAAAATATTTTTTTTATACCTTATTCATTTCTTCTTCCTTTTGCCATAAAATCAACCCCCTTAATATTCCTAAATCCATGAATGTAACATAGTTGTACAATACTTTGAAGTATGAATGTCACTTCAGAAATATATGTTTCATTTTTTCCCTCCAAATTGTGTTCAGCATATTTAACTATAATCCAT